>NW_004443972.1:7354211-7453148 GCF_000243295.1 Trichechus manatus latirostris | reverse complement strand
GAGATGATCATGTGATTTTTTTCTTTCCTTTTATTTATGTGGTGTATTACGTTGATGGATTTTCTAATGTTAAACCATCCTTGCATACCTGGTAGCAAAGCCAGTTTTGAATGCAAGCATAAGAGCATTTGACTCATATGCAGAATCACTGAGATTACAGTTCTTTTGTAGTGCATATGTACATGTGGCAAAGAGTGCCGAATATACTGTGAACTTCCAAAAGAATGAATATATCAGTCTTAGAAGAAATACAACCAAAGTGTTCCTTAGAAGCGAGGATGGTGAGACTTACTTAGCCTCACTTAATTTGAACATGTCGTTAGGAAACACCAGTCACAAGAAAAGGACATGTTTGGTAGAGCGCCAACGAAAATAAGGGAACCTCTCAATGAGATGAAGTGACGCAACAGCCACAACAATGACTCAAACATACCAATGACCATGAAGTTGATGCAGGACCAGGTAACATTTCATTTTGTTATATGTAAGGTCGCCATGAGTTGGAGCCAACTTGACAGCAACTAACAACAACAACAACATGTACATATGTGCTTGGTTCTTAGGAGAACAGTGGGGATGCTGCACAAAATTAACTCAGTTGTTTCTATTTCACTTGTTGATAATATGCGCATTCTACCAACACTCTCAAACTTCAGCTTACTGATAAGTAAGCAAGAACTGAAAAGAAAAGGAACTACGGGTTGTCCTATTTTTTCTTTTCCTTCTACCTCATCATTTTCAGTGTAAGCAGTTGGCTAATCCAGGGAATACGAGAAAGAAAGGATATAAGCAGGTTCCTTGGTTTTCCTGTTACTTAGAGTGCCATTGCCTTCTTTCTGCATTCAAAGCAAGTACTGGTTTGAATGGAATGTGTAGTCTCTTGGGGCTGTCAGTGCCCCCACTTACTCAGTTGTAGACATAACACGCTTACTTTGTGCTTGCTTTGAGTCTCACTGTGGGTCCACCAGAATGCTGTGCTTATGGGGCATTGCCAACACTATACGCAAATGAAGCATCAAGAAACAGTGGAAATGCACATCGTGCGTATACTCCTCTGCTGCTGATGCTCCATTTTCCCATCAGATTTCACATACAAAACACAAGTTCAAAGACAAAATCATTAAGACTTTCACGACGCCAGCGGAACACTAAACCGAGTGTAGGGCTCTGTGTGACTGCCCATGAAGCCAGCCTAACCTGCAAATAAAAACTGAGCCTGTAGTCAGCCTCAACAAATATATGTTGAATTATTGCATTTCATGATTATATGATTTGTCCACAATGCAGCTTCCAGATAAACTTCCTGTTTAACCACCTATATATATATTCATTATCCTAATTCACAATCATTCCTCAAAAATACTACAACATTATTACATACCTCATTTACGCCAGAATATTTTGTTCTGGGCTGAAAAAGTCAACTTAATCAGCTTGGTCTTTGCTTTAAGGATCCACTACCTAGCAGAGGCAACATAGACAGAAATAAATGTATAAAGTACACAAGACGATAATACAATACTAAACAAAAATGCTCATTAATCAATTACTTATCTTATGTAACGTCAGTGGGATAATTAAGTTTTTAAATTATATAGTAAAGCGTGAGCCACTAAGACTGCATATTTAGGGAGATCAAAACATATATATACATTTTTGAACTTCTAATTGTGCTTTAAGTGAAAATTTACACAGTAATTTAGTTTTCCATTAAATAATTCATGCACAAATTGTTCAATGACATTGGTTGCATTCCCTGCAATGTGTCAGCACTCTCCCCATTTCCACCCTGGTTTCCCTGCTTCTGTTTGTCAGGTTTCCCTGCCCGTCTCTGCCTTCTCATCTTTGCTTTTGGGCAAATGTTGCTCTTTTGGTCTTGTATAGTTGACTGTTCTAAGGAGCACAGTCCTCATGGGTGTTATTGTTTATTTTATAGCCCCATCTATAATTTGGCTGAAAGGTGGCCTCCGGGAGTGGCTTCAGTTCCAGATTTGAAGGATGTTTTAGGGCAATAGTCTCAGGGTTTCTGCAGTCTCTATCAGACCAGTAAGTCTGGTCTTTTTTATGAATTTGAATTTTGTAGTACATTTTTCACCCATTCTAACCAGGAACCTCTGTTGTGTTCCTGGTCAGAGCAAGTAGGTGGTGGTAGCCGGGCATCATCTAATTCTTGTGGTCTCAGACTAGAGGAGGAGGCTGTGGTTCATGTGGGCCATTAGTCCTTTGGACTAATTGCTTCCTTGAGTCTTTGGTTTTCTTTACTTTCCTTTGCTCCAGATGGGAATAGACCAATAGTTGTATCTTAGATGGCCGCTCACAAGCTTTTAAGACCCTAGGTGCTACTCACCAAACTAGGATGTAGAATATTATCTTTATGAACAATGTTATGCCAATTGACCTAGATGTCCCCCAAGACTATGGTCCTTAGCTTTCAAGCCCAGTAGCTCAGTGCTGCTAGGTTTTTGGATATGTCTAAGAAGTTTCTATAACTGTGCCCCCAATGTGCTCTATTATATATATGAATATACATGCAGCACATACAAATATGTATGCAGAAATAGCCACAACCATGCCTATATATGCACACGAGTGTACCCTTATGACCTCCCACACCTATTTAGCATACATTTCTACCTATGTATCCACTCACAAATTCTTGTTTGTTATTACTGTTGTTGCAGGATTGTATATGTTATAGTATTACTGTAGTTACCCTTTATTCTTGCATAACTGTCAGTGTCTTCTTTTACCTTGGTCACGTTGTACAGACTTTCCTCATATTGTGTACTGCCTTTTCCTTCACCAGAATTACCATGTATCTACTATTTATTTACTTCCCTTCCCATCCCTGGTAACCATGTGTGATGGTTAAGGTTGTGTGTCAACTTGGCTGGGCCATGATTCTCAGTGGTTTGGCAGTCATATGATGCTGTCATCACTTCCACAATGAGATATGATATAACGTGATCACCTCCATGATGGAATCTGCTGTGAGTAGCCAGTCAGTTGAAAGGGAGTTTCCTTGGGCGTGTGGCCTGCATAGAATGTAAGTGGACATTTTGGCAAGGCTCATGGACTTTTGTTTGCCCTGAATCCTGCAGCTGGCTCCTGTTCATCCAACCTCCGGTTCTCAGGACTTGAGCTAGCAGCTTACCTGCAGTCTTGCCTGCTGATCTTGGGATTTGTTGTAAGAGCTCTGCTCTCTGACTTGTTGATCTTAGGTTCACCAGTCCCTGCAGCTATGTGAATCGGAGACGCCTCTATCCTGACCCACAGACTTGCTACTTTCCAGCCTCTACAGTCTCGTTATTTCCTTGATATAAATCTCTCTATATATATTTATATGCTTTACTGATTTTGCTTCTCTAGAGAACCCAGCCTAAGACACCATCAAAGAATGTTTGTTTCTGTGTGTAAACCTATTCTTATAGTGGTCTCATACAATATTTGTCCTTTTGTGATTAACTTCTTTCACTCAGCATAATGTCCTCCAGATTCATTCAGGTTGTGAGATGTTTCTCGGATTCATCATTTTTCCTTATCATTGCCTAGTATTCCATTTTATACACTCCTGTGTATAGCACAAACGTAGGCCAGTGTTTGCTAAAACCTAACACATACATACAAGATGTTTTGGAGGAGTACAAAGTGAGGATGGTGAGACTTCGTCTCAAATACTTTGGGCATGTTATCAGGAAGGACCAGTCCCCGCAGAAAAACTGATGAAAGAGAGGAAGGGTCAGTGAAAGAGAGGAAGACCCTCAACCAGATGGACTGACATAGTGGCTGCAGTGATGGGCTCAAACATTGCAATTATTGTGAGGATGGTGCAGAACCAAGCAGTATTTCGTTCTGTTGTACGTAGGGTCACTATGAGTCAAGAGCGACTCAGCAGCACCTAACAACAACAACAACAAAGATACAAATTTAAAACGCATTGATAACCGTAATAAGGTGGTCATACTCTTTTTAATTATATTTTAATCCTTTTAATTATGTCAGGGAGTAAAATCTCTTCAAGGCCCATGTTTTTAAAAACCTAACACTTGATAGTCTACTTTTTTAAAACAAGTATCACACACAAAGTATTTATAAAGCTAGTATGTAATAAGGAATTGTTTTTACTTGATCATATTTTTATGGTCACTTTCTGTTTATAACAGGTGATTTAAAAAGTTCTGTTTGTGGTGGTATATACAATTTATCATTTAAATAAACTTATTTGAATAAAAAAGTAAAATGATTTAAAGAAAGCTAAGATAAATAATAGATCTGGCAGTATACAGATATATCAAAAAATGTGAAAGTTGTATGGGAGTCGCAAAAGTAAATGGAATCAAAGTTTATTGCATTCTGCTATGTGTCAACTACTTTCCCAGGCATTAGTCTTTGTGATGGAGATAAGAAATTTTGACAATTAAAACCCAAATTCACCATAGGAAATTTTTCCTTCTAGAGGAGGTGTCATAATTCACATTAGTGGGGAAATAAATCTCTATGTTCCACAAGAAGAGACTGATAGACGAGAGAAGAGAGAAGAAAATGGAAAGAAGGGTATTTCAATTCCTCTAGCAAATTCTATGCTCCTAAAGAGAGAGACAGGAGGTAAATCGACCATTGTTGGGCAGAGCATGTTAATGGCTCTTTGGATATGGAACAGTGGGGAAGGAGCCAACTAGGGGAAGAAAGACTAATTGCTTTCTAGAGGCTGATGAAACAGCCCCAGAAAACGGACAGAGATGAGAAAAAAGATGTGGTTACATTTTTCCATTACTTCCAAAATTTAGGAATATTTACCACATACCAATGCTTTGGTTTTTTGTTGTTTGCCAGGGTGGAGGGTAGTTGGGGGAGGGAGGGAGGTTAGGAAGTGATTGAAGAATGCCTGTAATCGTCTATTCATGTATTTATTCCATCAAATTTATCAATCGCCTATTGTGTACAAGGTGCAAGTACCAGGCACTGGGGACAGTAAGAGGCAAAGAGATATCACCGTCCTGATATTACAGAGCTTGCCGTCCAGTAGAGAAATGGACATAAAAATCCACTATCATCATCAGTATTTTTGATGTGTCAGTATTGACACATCATCAGGAAAGACCAATTGCTAGAAAAGGACATCATGTTTAGTAAAGCAGGGGGTCAACAAAAATGAGGGAAACCCTCAATAGATAATTGATGCAAGACTCAAACATACCAACGATCATGAAGATGATGCAGGACCAGGCAATGTTTTGTCCTGTCATACATAAGGTCACCATAAATCAGAGCAAACTCTGTAGCAACTGAGAACACAATTACAAACTGTGATCAAAGCTATTTAATAAAAAAGAGTTGGTTGCTGTAAGACAGGGTAAGAGGGCTTTTTCAGGCACTGCTCGCTTACTACTTCAAATCCCCTTGGGCTCACTTCTGTTCCCGTGACTGATGCAGTATCCTGTTCCAGCACAGACTTTGAACGGTTTCACTGAAGTGCAATCTGACTGCACCTCTGCCAGGCCCACGCTGCCCTAGAGCTTCTCTGACTTCATGGTGTGGTATGACCTTGGGAATCCACTCAACAATCAAACATGAGTGTCAGAGAATTAATGCCATGTGAGGAGTCAATGCTACCACTCGTCTGTCAGTTTGTCCTACTGTGGTGGCTTACTGTGGGGGTGCGTGGATCAATACTTCTTTCTTTCTGAGCCTGGATGGATGGTTTGAGACACATTTCATAAGGCTTCTCAGAAGGTCCTGTGGGATTGAGCACCCAGTCATTTGTAGCAGTGGTGGTCAACTCAGTACTGTATCCATGTATTGTCTCTCCCTCGTTCCATAATTCATTTCTCCCTAACGGTGTGCCAGAGCCAGTTTATAAGGCTGGTGTGCCAGAGCCAGTTTATAAGGCTGGTGAGAGCCGATTGCTAAATTTCAGGAATTTTGTCATTTGGTTGTTAAACACAGACATTATTTAAAGTAAATTACATAAGTTTACAATTAAGTAAATTATATTAAAATCAAAGGCAATACATACTCAAGATCCATTACTTCCTAATTATTTTACTTCATGTTACTATTATCTATGCTCTTAATGTTATTTACACCTATTGTATCTGTATGGTGGAAATACTATATAATGGTTTGCTACGTGTATCTCTTTCCATGTCTGCATTCAGTGATATCATGTCAGGAGTTTTGTATTCATCTTCTTATTCCCTGCTGGAAGTGTTTACATCACAGAAAGTGGCAAATGCTACAAATTAAGATTTGATCGTTTTGTTGATTGTCTACACTTAAGAAAGTGATGAAGAAAATGTTAAAGCAGATTAAATTCAGAAGTGTGTCATGTCTGTGGCTATTACATTGTGAATAGCACAAAAAGTGTGTTCTAAACTATTCAGTTCAGCAAAGAAGTCATTCACATCATTGATGAAGGAGTGAAGTTAACACACATCATCCTACTTTCACTTTCACCTTACTCATTAGTGTGAATGAAAATATCAATCAAAAGTGATACTGTGACTGTACTTGCTTGTCACTTGCAAACATAGGTTGGCTATGAATATAAGACTTCAGCAAAAATCATTGAAAGCATTCTGTGGAAAATCAATCGGCTATATGGGTTTTAACATAAAGAGCATTGTATGTTTTATTATTTGGAAATTGTGTGCTATACATGATTTATATCAATAAAATGTATAATAATTTTATTTATAAATTTATAATAAAGTAACTATATATATATGCACACATTTTTCCTGGAGAGCTGATTGTTAAGCATTCATCAGTACATCACTATGTGAACCTTATTATTACTTCCTACTCATAAAAAAGTCTTTATTTCATACTCTGCTTGAGGGGAACCCAGGATAAGAAAGTTGTTGTCAGGAGTGGCTCTAGAATACAGACCCTCAGGATGGGAATTTGGAGCTAGATCACTCAGCAATCAGATGGCAATAAGCACCTCACTGCTGCTCAGATATTGACAAACATGTGGTAGCATCACAATTACTAAGAACTTTACCTGTGGTTGTTTGGGATGAAATGAAGATGGAAGATGAAGCATTGGGTTGTGTAATGAGTGTCATGCTTGAGCACTATGGTAATTACAAGCATCTTGATTCTACCCATTTGCTAGAGCTTTAGAGATGCTCAGGCCCAATGGTGAAAGAGCTCTCAGATACCAGCAGCCTCATCTGTTTTCCAGGTTGCACTGTATAAAAAACAGAGTATCATCTAGAGAACTTTAAGCCTCATACAACACTGAGTTGATGGCTCAACATATTTCAACCAAATGCCCTACAGGAGTCAATAGACGAATGGCCAAAAGTTTTGAGATGTATTTCATGAGTCCCACAAAGTTCTGTGTGATCGAACAACTAGCTGCCAATAGCAGTTGTCAAGCAATTACACATCCTTGTATTTACTTACCTTTCTTCTCTCTTTCACTCCTCTGTTGCTCACTCCTGCTTCACACTCACACGAAGTCTTTGTCTCAGGCTCTACTTTTGGGGAAACTTGAACTAAATAAGACATAAGCCTTATTTACATTGAGAAGCAAAGACATGTAAATGAAAACCTGAAATATCAGGTGAGGCAGGCTGAGAGAGTAAAGGAGTGATTCAAATCAACTGAACATACCAAAAACCTGTTGCTGTTGCGTTGATTCCAACTCATAGTGACCCTATAGGACAGAATAGAACTGCCCCATAGGGTTTCCAAGGAGCGCCTGGTGGATTTGAACTGTGATCTTTTGATTAGCATCTGTAGCTCTTAACCACTAAGCCGCCAGGGTTTCCAACTGAACAGTCAGTGTGAAAGTCCTCAAGTGGGAAAGATCTTGATCTGTTCTAGGTTTGGAAAGAACAATGAAGCTGGAGTAGAGAAAGCAAGTGGGAGAGAATGGCATGAGATGAAGCTGGAGAGTAGACAGGACCTTGTACTTCCCTCTCACTAGAAGTTTCTTCACTAGTGATTTAGGAGATAATGTAAGAGCCATTATTCCCTGTCCTGGAATGTGACCCAGCTGGAGCTGGACTCACAAGGACACACAAGGACTCACAAGGGCACATCAACTGGTCCCTGAGGTATAAAGACAATAGCTAGGACAATCTTGGAAAACATCTACTAGGGAAACTTTCACATAAACAACTCACAAAACACAGCACTAAAGACCCACATACTTTCCACTCTTATCTTTTTCTATTAGCATTTAATGAATAGTAAGATTTGCTGGACCAATGAAGACCCTCCTGACTCTACTTACTGAAACCTGTACCAATGATTATTAAGAAGACAATTCAAAATGTAGAGTCCTGGTGACTTAACCGATTTTAGTCAATCTGTGAGAAGGTGACATTTTCATTGGTTTTGCCCACTTGTAATGTTAATATATGTTGTAGGGGAAAAACATCACAAAGTTTAGTAAAGCAAAAAGAAAGTTTTATTCAGCCTATATTCAAGAGGGCAGAAATCGGAAGTGGACAACCATGCTGCCAGAGCTATGTTTGCCTGAGTCCAAGGAAATTGCAGAAAAGACAAAAGTGGGAAAACAGATAAGCGTGCTGCTAGAGCCATGTTTGTCCAAGTCCAAAGACCATTACAGAATAGACAAGAATGGGAAAATGGACAAGTTTAGTGCCACAGCCATGTCTGCCCGAGTCCAAAGAACAGTTACAGAATAGGCAAGAATGGGAAAACGGACAAGGATGCTGCCACAGCCATGTCTGCCTGAGTCCAAAGACCATTACGAGTCATCAGTATATATTAACATTACAAATGGGCAAAACCTTTGACAGCTTAACCTTTTCAGATTGGCTAGAAACTGTGATCCTACATTTTGAATTGTCTTTCTTAACAATCATTGGTACAGGTTTCAGTAAGGAGAGTCAGGAGGGTCTTCATTGGTCCAACAAATTTCTATTCACTAAATGCTAACAGAAAAAGAGTAGAAAGTCTTTTGTGTTCTGATTGCTCGGCTTAATGTGAAAGTTTCGCTGAAAGATATTTTCCAAGATTATCTTAGCTATTGTCTTTATACCTCAGGACCCAGTTGATGTGTCCTTGTGAGTCCTTGTGAGCCCAGCTCCAGCTGGGTCACATTCTCTATGCTCAAGGACAGGGAATAATAACTCCAATATTAGCTCTAAATCATATATACTGATGATTCTGTAATGTTCCTTGGACTCAGACAGACATGGCTCTGGCAGCATGCTTGTTAATTTCCCACTTTTGCCTCTTTGAATATATGCCGAATAAAACTTTTATTTTTGCTTTACTAAACTTTGTGATGTTTTTACCCTACAACACTAGGAAAACATTGTTGCCACAGTCCACTAAGCTAGCCTATTTTTTTCTCCCTTACTTCTATTTGCAATGTCTTGAAATTTATGGCTATGATGAGAGTAAACAAAGCAATGAAATTGAAGAGAGCTTAGCTCATATTTTGGCCCTGCCATTGGCTTAACATGTAGTCACTAGGGATAAATTATAAAATGTCTACTTTAAAGGGATGTGGGGACAATAAATACCAAATGTATAAATGCTCTATTGCACAATGGTTAAGCATTTGGCTGCTAACTGAAAAGACTGGTGGTTTTAATCCATGCTATGGCTCCTCAGGACAAAGATCTGCAATCTTCTCCTGTGAAGATTACAGCCAAAAAAAACCCCTATGAGGCAGTTCTACTCTGTCACATGGGGTCGCTATGGGTCGAAATCTATTCAATGGCACCTAGCACAACATGTAAATACGTGATATTACTATTATCATTACAAGCTATGAAACATGGAAGGTGTTGGGGAAAAGTTACTAAAAAAGAAATTTACTCCCAATACAGAAAACTTCTCCACAAAAACAGAAGAGGAAGATAAATTCTGTTACTGAGTAAGCATTAAACCAGAATGCGATGCATCACAGACAATCCACTAAAGAGACTGCAAAAACAGAAAGGAATATTAACCCTTATGTAGCTAAAAGGATACCACCCATTACATTCATGTTTTCAAAATAATATTGTAAATTTTCTAGTAGCTTTATGGCAGGAGGTAATTTGCAATTTGGGGCTGGGCCTCCTGAGGTAATGCTAATCTCCTTCCAGCAAACAGGAAGGTAGGGGAGGATTGGCTGAAGTTACATTCCAAAGAGGTAACTGCCAGATCCTAGAGGAGACATTTTAGATTTACATACTTTCCAAAGAGAGGAAGAAAGAATTTACAATTACAAGTTATCTAAAGTGAGTTCTGAAAGAACAGGGGTGGAGGGAAGCCTCTTCCCTTATTTTCAATCCGTTGCCATGGAGTACATTAAACCTCTTATTTTCAATTTGTGTATTTCCTTACAGAGGTCACGGACATAGTCTATGTTTTACAGATAAATCAAGTAAGACCTAGAAGCACTGTCAAGGGAAAAAAAAAAAAAAAAAGAGAGAGAGAGAACAAGACATACCATGAAGCTCCGCTCCCCTCCAAAATCACGGAATTATGGATGAGCTCTGGAAACAGCCATTCATGATGAAGCATTTTCTTAGAGCTGAATGAAGCCCAGCCCAAAGCCACACAAAGGGCAAAGATTTGACATCTTCCTTTTGATAAAGCCAGAACAGATGACAGAACAAGAATCACCCCTCCTGCCCCCCAAGGGAATTAAAATACCTGCAGCTCCGAGGAAGAAAGATGTGTCAGTCTGCTTCCACAGAGATTTACAGCTTGGAAAGCCTATAGGGTCACTATGAGTCGGAATTGACTTGACTACAGTGAGTTTTTGGTCCTGTTGTAGGAAAAAAACATCATAAAGATTAGTAAAGCAAAAAGAAAGTTTTATTCGGCATATATTCCAAAAAGCAAAAGTGGGAAGCGGATAAGCATGCTGCTTCAGCCATGTCTGCCCGAGTCCAGAGACCATTACAGAGTCATCAGTATATATTAACGTTACAAATGGGCAAAACCATTGAAAGCTTTGCCTTTTCACAGATTGGCTAGAAACTGTGATCCTACACTTTGAATTGTCTTTCTTAACAACCATTGGTACAGGTTTCAGAAACAACAGTCAGGAGGGTCTTCATTGGTCCAACAGATTTTCTATTCACTAAATGCTAATAGAAAAGATAACAGTGAAGTCTTTTGTGTTTTGTTTGAATGGTTTTATGTGAAAGGTTCCCTAAAAGATATTTTTCTTCCCTAAAAGATAATTTCCAAGATTATCCTAGCTATTGTCTTTATCTCAGGGCCCAGTTGATGTGTCCCTGTGAGTCCTTGTAAGCCCAGTTCCAGCTGGGTCACATTCTCTATGCTCAAGGAGAGGGAATAAATGATTCCAATATTATTTTCTAAATCAGTCCTATTGTCAGTGACATAGGATGACACTGAAAGTGGAATAAAAAAGAATCAACATTCACAATGCTATCTTTACAGCTGTTCTTACTTACGCAATGAGTGTTAAGCAATTGGCACTTACGGCCTCCCATATGCACACCATGGTGGTGTCACTTCATTTTTAAAAAGCCTGCTTTTCTAGCTCATAATTCAATAGTTGAAATTGTGACCTGAAATGTGATGCCAATTAGTGCTACCAGGAAGAATGTCTGTTTCAGAAGGTATCATCGTATGCATTGGGCCACGCAATGCTGTCATCGCTGGTGATAATAGGCTCAGTTCCACAGTCTTTGCTCCCTTCCTTGGTGAGCACAGATTATTAGAAGAGGCTTTAGGAATTTGCCCTATCTAGATAGACTTCTGCTTCTCAAAAAGGGCTAACCTATGGTGAACAGTTCCACCTGTCATGATCAATACTGATTCAATATCTATTGCATGTCTGGAAACCATAGCAGAAGCTTGGGAAGAGAATATGAAGATTTATGTAAAGGTTCCCAAATTGTTGTGCTTTCATATTTTTTCCCTCTGGTTCAGAAGGATATCAAACTTCTCTTGTACTCCTACCCCCTGCCAGTTACCACAAAGATTCAAATGCAAAGTATTGTCATCGTTTAGTAGTTCATTCCATGAAAAAGAAGGTTCAAGGAAATGTAAGATCCACAAACACACCAGTTAGAATATTCTTATTAAAACAGAAAGGAAAACACATCTGTATTACGTACACACATATATTTTCATGGTTATTCACTCCGCTTTTTAAAAGTTACACAAGAAAGAGATTCCTCAATCTTCTCAAAACCTACATTCCTTTAAACAACTATCCTCTGTTCCTGTACACAGTCCTGCCACTGCTTGAGTCCACAAATGCTCAAGTCAAAAGGGAGTTGATATTTGCTACCGCCAAAAACAAAGCAAACACATTGCCATCGAGTCGATTCAGACTCATAGTCAAACCCTGTATTATAGGGCCGTGTAGAACTGCCCCATAGGATTTCCAAGGAGTGGCTGGTGAATTCGAACTGCCAATCTTTTGGTTAGCAGCCGAGCTCTTAACCACTGTGCCACCAGGGCTCCACTGACTATTGCAGAAGTTGAAAACTGAAATGTCCATAGAGGCTAGGGAGATAACATCAATGAATAAAGCTGGTGGGTCTAGACAATAGAGAGTCAGAGAGACTGGGATGAACTGCAAAGTACTAATGCAGCTACTAATCATCTCCAGCTAATTTTTGCCATGTGGGAAAGGAGTTTGAGCTCAGTTGCCAGATCTTCTGATTTCCCAATTGTTATAGAAGTGCGTAGACAAAAAAGCAAGGCACATGTATGGAGAATTGTGAATAACCTGGTTTGGCTGGAATCAAGCAAGATAGGATAGAAAGGTGAATAGGAATAAGGTCCAGAAAGGAGTTTGAAGCCAGTTTAGTAGTCAATGGAGAGACTCAAAATAACAAAAACCAAAAAAACAATTTTATTGAGGTGTAATTGACGTACAATCAACTGCACATTTTAAAGTGTATAATTTAATTTAATAAGTTTGACATATGTATATACACACGAAATCATCACCACAATCAAGACAATGAACATATCCATCATCCTCAAAAGTTTCCTCTTTGCCGTTTTATAATCCCTCCGTCCAGCCCCTCCCCAGTCTCACCATCTCAGGCAACCACTGATCTGCTCTCTGTCACTATATATTAGTTTGCATTTCCTAGAATTTTATATAAATGGAATCACACAGAATTTACTCTTTTTGTCTGGCTTCTTTCACTCAAGTATTAGGATAATTATTTGAAATTCATCCATGTCGTTGGACATATCAATAATTCATTCTTTTCTTTGTTGTTGAGAGTAGGCCTTCCTTGAGGCTCTTTTGGTATAGAAGGCAGTTAAAAAAAAGGAAAAACAGGGAATTCATTACCACATTAGGTACTAAGGTCCCTGTTGATTTGTCTTCTTTCCACCTTCCAGCGCTTTCAGAGTCTGCTTATGTTTGTTTTTATATATAATGACCAGGGTTTTCAGTTGTACCTACTGGGAAGAATGGGAAAAACTATGTTTATTCCATCTCTCTGGACTAGAATGGCTTTTTAAGAAAGTGTCGAACCGTTTTCCAAAGTGGTGGATGTTGTACCATTTCACATTACCACCAGAAGTATATGAGTGTTCTAGTTGCTCCACAATCTTATAACACTTGGAATGATCAGCTTTTTAACTGCAGCCTTTCATTAGGGTTTTAATTTGCATTTCCCTAATGAAAAATGATGTCGAGCATCTTTTCATGTGCTTATTTACCATTCCAATTTATCCTTTGGTGAAGTGAATGTTCAAATCTTTTAAACATTTTAAAAATTGAATTGTTTTCTTATTATTGAATTTTGAAAGTTTTTTTTAATATAGCCTGGATACAATTCTTTTATCAGATTTGTGATTTGTAGATATTTTCTCACAGTCTGTGGCTTGTCTTTTCATTCTCTTAACGATGTCTTATAAAAAGAGCAGTAATTCTTCATTTTAATAAAATCTCATTTATCAATTTTTTTTTCTTTATGGATCATGCTTCAGGTGCTGTATCTAAGAAAATTTTTGCCTAACTCAAGATCACAAAGATTTTCTTCTATTTATTTGTCTAGGAGTTTCATAATTTTCAGTTTTACATTTAGGCCTATGATTCATTTTTAGTTAATTTTTATATATGGTGTTTTGTATATGCATAACCAGTTGTTTCAGCACCATTTATTTCAAAGACTATTGTTTCTCCTTTCAATTGCTTTTGTAACTTTGTCAAAAATCAATTGATCATATATATGTCGGTCTATTTCTTTATTCTATATGCTGCTCCACTGAGCTATTCAAATATTTTATGCCAATACTATATTGTCTTGCTTATTGTAGCTTTATAAGTCTTGCAGTATTGTAAGCCCTTCAATTTTTTTTCTTCCAAAATTTCTTTCTTTCTTTTTTGGCTATTCTCAGTCCTTTGCATTTCCATATGAATTTTAGAATCAACATGTCAATTTCTGGAAAAAAAATTCTGCTGGGATTTTGATTGCGATTGCCTTGAAACCATAGAGCAAATTGAGAAGAATTGACATCTTTACAATAGTGAGTCCTCTATCCATTATCATGGTATAGCTCTCCATTTATTTGTTTCTTTAATTTCCCACAACAATGTTCTGTAGTTTGCACATATCTGTCAGAATTATCCTTATGTATTTTATATTTTGATGCTATCTTAAATGGCATTTTTTCAAATTTTTTTTGTTGCTAGCATATAGAAATATAATTAATTTTTGTATGTTGATCTCATACCTTGCAACCTTGCTAAACTCACTTATAGTTGTAATAGCTTTTTTGTAGATTCCCTCAGATTATTTGCATGGATGATTATGTCATCTGTTAATAGACAGTTTTGCCTCTTTTTTTTATTAATCTCAATACATTTTACTTTCCCTACTGCAGTAGGTAGAACCTCCAATACAATGGTGAGTAGAAGTTAGGAGATCAGGCATCCTTGCCTTGTTCCTGATCTTAGGAAGAAAGCACTTATTCTTTCACATTAAATTTGATGTTTACTGTAGGTTTTCCATAGATTCCCTTTTATCAGATTGAGAAAGTTCTTTTCCTTTTTTCCTGAGAGGTTTTATTATGAAAATGTGTTGGAATTTTTTAAATGCTTAATCTGCATCTATTAAGATGATCAGATGGCTTTTCTTTTTAGTTTAATATGGTGAATTACATTGATTGATTTTTTGAATGTTAAACCAATCTTGCATTCATAGTAACACTTTGTTAATATATTTATGACATTTCTATGGTAGAAAAGTGCTAATCACATTTTATCAGAAATACCCTAAATGAACTCTTCAGAACACTGGTTCTATGGCAAGTTAATGAATGTTATTCAGATAAACAAAAAAACAGAAAAGGTTCTGTCATCAAATAAGTATGGCAAAATGGTAGGCTAAATGGGTTTCTTTACTGCAGGACTTCTCAGGGTCTTTAATATCTTGGAGTGCATTATAAATCTGTAAAAGGATACATTATGTATGATTTTCCACACACATATTTGACCATGGACTACTCTTTTTTTTTAGATCTTTTACTTTTCTCAAGACCAGAGTCCCATGGAATACACTCTGTGAGCTCATCATTGGCAGCCATCATATTGAACTCCTGTTTGTACGTATAACATCTAGCACCTACCTGGCATTTTTTTACTTACTCATTCATTCATTTTTTTCAACAAATATTATTTGGACCCCTTTGTATGCTGGATTTCATGCTTGGGAGAAGAGATAAAAGGCATGATCCCTGCCCTCCAGGAGCTCAAATTCAAAGAAAAGCCTTCAATAAATGCTAGTTGAAGTGAAAGAACACCTAGTGGTTTAATCTTCAAACATAATCGTACAGCACTTTTTGGGGGAACACAGAGACAATTCCCAAATGGAACTTTATCTTATTTCAAGAGTTCCAATTACTAGTGAGTTGCCAGAGCCCGTTCTCCTTCCACGGTATATCACAGAGATATTGAAACATCTGTAGTATAAGGAGTATTTAATGGGCAGTGTCATTTTTATACATATTTTTGTCTGAGAGAAAATTAAGTGAAGTGCTGTTTGGGATATATCCTTTTGTACTGTAAGTTTTGCCAGTGAGGATGGTTATCCAACTCTCAAATTAGAATTACAACCTCAGCCTATTGATATCGATCCTTTGTTTGAGGGAAGTTTTTCTGACACCGAGGCTGGATATGTAAGCCTCCTATGTGTCCCCAAAGCATCTTGTTCCTACACTACCATAGTACTTTTCACAATTTCTTTGAGTTGCCTGTTTATGTTATATATGCCCTAGTGGATATTGAACATTCTAAGGACAAGAGTCATGTTGACGTTGTGTTCACCTCTATGTTCCTATCACTTAGCATCACATAGTGTCTGATACATTGTAGGTGCTCAATGAATATTTGCTGACTGAATCAGCCCCTTTGATCTGAACTTTACCTTTCTAGCCTCATCTCCTGATACTCCTTGCCTTGTACTTTTTCCTGCAACAGCAAAGTATATAGTTCCCAAATGTGTGGCTTTTCTCGTGCTGCTCCACTTATCTTGGATACCCTACTCCTTCCATCTTCACCCCTCACCCTTTTGCCTGGCTTACTCCTACTGAGTCTTCAAAACTCAAATCAGGTTTCGCCTCTACCAGGAAAACCTTGGTGAAGTGCTCTTTCTTCCCCCGTGTTCCTTCCACCACTCCCTATACTAAACTGATGTTATCTGCTTATTTGTTACTCCCCAGCTCCGGCTGTAGGCTTCTCCAAGACAAAGAACATCTTCATGAATCTATCCCTCACACTAGCACAGAATCTAGCACTTAGTTAATGGCCAATAAATGGTTGTGGATTTCAATTAAAATAACTATACAGGAGTCCTTATCACCACCGCTAAGTTCCTGAGATTCTTCAGCAAAACAAGTGACACGGAAGCTCAGCAAATTCTTTACATAAAATATTCACTCATCATTAAGTTGTATTGTTGGCAGGATGGTTGGGCTCCTGAGAGTGGTAATTACTAACACCTTGGACTATGCTGCCCAATATGGTAGTCACTAGTCATATGTGGGAGCCCTGGTGATGCAGTGGATAAGAGTTTGGCTGCTAACTAAATGGCTGGCAGTTGGAATCCACCTGCCGCTCCTTGGAAACCCTATTGGGCAGTTGTACTCTGCCCTATAGGGTCGCTAAGAGTCGGAATCGACGGCAGCGGGTTTGACTTTGGGTTAGTCATATGTGGCTATTTAAAATTTAAATCAAAATTAATTAAACTTAAATAAGATTTCAAATTTAGTTTCTCAGTCATGCTAGCCACATATCAAGTCTCAGCAGCCATATGTGGCTATTGGCTAGACAGGTCTGAATGAATCTATCAGCACAGAAAGTTCTTTTGGGCAGTGCTGCTCCAGACCATAGGATTCAACGGAAGTGAAAACCACAACCTCTCAGTAACTGTTTAGGAAAAAAATCTCAAGGTTGTTTTGTAAACCTAAGACTCAACACAGCTTTTCAGAGAAAATCATTTTCTGGCTTTATGAACATCCCAGGTGCTGAAAAATCATAAAAAGCTTAAAGAGTATGTTTAGAAAACACTGAACCAAGATGATTGTGGGACAAATTTAAAGTGTCCCGTAGATCTTGGCTATTTAAATGTATTCCACCAACTAAGTGTCATTAAAAGTATCTATCTATCCATGTCTTGGAAACCTTGGTGGTGTAGTGGTTAAGTTCTACAGCTGCTTACCAAAAAAAAAAGTCGGCAGTTCGAATCCACCAAGTGCTCCTTGGAAACTGTGTGGGGCAGTTCTACTCTGTCCTATAGGGTCACTATTCGTCAGAATCCAACGGGTTTGGTTTTTGGTTTTTTATCCATGTCTTTGTTTCTGATGTCTAAAATTTGAAACCGCATAAATTTACTTTAGAAGCTTTTTTCCAAATCCTATGAGTTCTTTAAGGTGGCTGACACACAGAAAGTACTTAATTACTGTTGATTGGATGAAGATTTTTTTTTTGGAACAATCCTCAGTTTTACATCCAAATGTCCCTTAGAATTACACTACAAGGATGTTTGACATATGATGACTATTTGAATGTCTTTGGAAATTCTTTCCTGCTCAACTAGTTTGTTTGGCCAGAGCATTACTGAATTTGGCAAAGCTAAAACTGAAAGCAGTCAAACTCCTGGTCTACTTGGAAGCAGTGAGGGGGATGGGGTGGGTTTTGGCCACATGCTGTCCCTGTTATGATGAAGATCAAAACCAAAGATTTTCATGAATTTTTATATTAGGAGTGGGGGGGGGGATACAAGAAAGAATGACATACACTGCTCTCAGAAAACATAAAGTTTAATCGAGACAGAATATAGGGAAATAGAAAGGTTTAATAGTTTAACATTTTCTCACAGTAAATGCACCGTCATCCTTCTGGTCAGCCTATCTTGGTGTCTGTTTTTGACAGTTCTGTCCCCCTTGCTCTCATGTCCAGTTGGTTTTCAAGTTCTATCAAGCGTTTTTCTATGTTACCATCTTCACTCAACATCTCTGTTCCATGCTTAATGCCTCCAACCTAGTTCAAGTCCTCAGGTCTTTCTCCTAGTCCGTTTGAGATAGACTGCTGATTATCTTGCTTCCGGTTCCTCTGCTCCTACATTCTCCTCCTACTGCCGCTTGTTTAACCTTGCAAAAGGATAACCTGCTCAAAAATCTTCAATGGCTCCCTATTTCCTTTTGAAAAGAGAGCAGATTCTTCAGCCTGATCTTCAAGGCCTTATGCACTGTATGAGTGAGAATCAACTTGATGGCAACAGTTTTGGTTTTTGGCTTATGTGATGTAATTATAACCTATTTTCCAGTCTTTTCCTCATTGTTGTCCTTCTTGTACTTGACACTGCAGCCAGATTGGAATATTTGATGTTCCTTAGGCATGTAAAGGTGCCCTAGTGGTGTAGTAGTTAAAGCGCTCAGCCTCTAACTGAAAAGTCAGTGGTTTGAACCCACCAGTCACTCTGTGGGAGAAAGATGTGGCAGTCTGCTTCTGTAAAGATTTACGCCTTGGAAACCCTATGGGCCACTTCTACTCTGTCCTATAGGGTCACTATGAGTTGGAATCAACTCGATGGCAGTGGATTTGGGGCATGTACTGTACCTTAATGTTTGATAGTCACTCTCTTCAGAAATGTTCCTCTGTTGTCTTCTCCCACCTTACCCTTGTCCTTCCTAGGCAAACTGATAACTCTACCCTCCCGAGTTCTTCCATCCTGATATATTTTCTCTATTTAACCATATAGTATTTCACTTACAGTCTTTTATAGCAGTTCTCACATTTTGCCTTGTGCTCAACTTCTATTTTTCCCTGAGGGGCTAATTTTTTTTTAAAATAAAGATTCTTACTGATACATAGCATATATACAGGAAAGTGCACAAATTGTTAAGTGTATAGCTTGATGATTTTTTACAAATTGAACACACCTGAATAACAACCAGAGCCCTGGTGGTATACTGGTTAAGTGTTCAGCTACTAACTAAAAGGTCAGCAGTTCAAATCTAACAGCTGCTCCTTGGAAACCCTCTGGGGCAGTTCTACTCTGTCCTATAGGGTCGCTATGAGTAGGAATCAACTTGACGGCAAAGGGTATATAATAACCACACAAATCACCCATGCAACACCCCCACAGGCTTCTTTTAATTTCCCCCTTTGTCATTAATTCCCCAGATAACCATTATTCTTACTTCTATCACCATATATGAATTTTGCCTACTTTTATACTTTATATAAATGAAATCAGACAGTTTAGAATCTTTCTTGTCTGGCTTCTTTCATTCAATATTACATTTGTGACCTTCATCCATGTTTCTGTGTGTAATAATAGTTTGTTAATTTTTATTGCTGTATACTATTCTATTATATGACTATATCATAATTTATCTACTCTTCTGTTGATGGATATTTGGATGATTTCTTCTTTGGGGATATTATGAATAATGTTACTATGAACATTCTTATACATGTGTTTTTGGTGCATATATTTACACATTTTTAAAAACATATACCAGGAGAGGAACTGATGACTCACAGGATACGTGTTTGTTCAGACAGTAGATATCACCAGTTTTCCAAAGCAATCGTACCAATTTACACTCCCATCAGCAGTATAAGAAAGTTCCAGTAGCTCCAGATCTTCAGCAACCCTTGGAATAGTCAGTCAAAAATTGTTTAGCCATCCTGTTGGATATGAAGTGGTATCTCATAGTGATTTTAATTTAAATTTCCTTCATGACTACTAACAACGTGAAACACATTTTTATTGGACATATATTCTTTTGCGGCATACTTATTTAAGTTTTTATTTTCCTCAATGATTTATAGAAATTCTTAATATACACTGGATATAAATCTTTTCAGGTAGAGTTGATCCTTATTTGCAGATTCCATGTTTGCAAATTTGCCTACTTGGTAAAATTTATTTGTAACCTAAGAATTAATACTGACGGCACTTTTGTGGTCTTTTACAGACATGCATAGAGTGGCAAAAAATTTGAGCCACTCAAGACCCACGTTCCTGGCTGAGGTCTATCAAGGCAATGCTTTGGATTCTTGTTCCAGCTTTCATACTGTAAACAAGTGTCCTTTTCCTGGTCTATTTAGTGCCACGTTTTTCACATTTTTATGCTTTTTGTTGGTGATTTTGCTGTTTGAAATGGTCCCTAAGTGTAATGCTGAAGTGCTAAGTGTTCCTAAGCTCAAGAAGGTGGTGATGTGCCTTACAGAGAAAATACACGTGTTAGCAAGCTTAGTTCAGACATGAGTTACAGTGCTGTTGACCATGAGTTCAATGTTAATGAATCAACAATATATATTAAATAAAACCAAAACCAAACCTGCTGCCATTGAGTCAATTCTGACTCATATATTAAGTAAATTGTCTTTAAACAGAGACATAAGTGAAACAAGGTTATGTATGAAAATGTTGTGACCAAAGGCTTACAGGAATCTAACCCTGCATTTCCGCTAGGAATAATGAATAGTATTTGCAAATTCAGTGTTCATGGTAAATTTATAGAACATAACTACTATAAATAATAACAATTATCTGCATATATGTTTTTAAAAACTCTTCCCCCAGTCTTTAGGTTATCTTTTATACCCGTATGCCATCTTTTGACAAACAGATTATATAACTAATTGGACTGTGAAAATGTTGAAGACAGAATCTGTGTCTTATTCTTTATCGTATCTCTTAAAGTTCTGTTTACAGTCTTATATACGGTAAGAACTTGATATTTATTGAATTACTAAGAGTGTGGTATAGGTAGTAATTTTTTAGAGGGAAGAATCAGTACAGGGTAATACAGTCAAATAAAGCACAAGGTAGGAGAAGAAGTAAACTGAACTACAATGGGGAAGGGCATTCCAGGCAAGAAAAATGGCTGTTACAATTATAATAATGAACAAAGGGGAGAAATTAATTGGCTCTTATGTTTTCTGAGGTGTTATTTATTGAGCTCCCTGTATGTGTTAAAAGCTTATATAAACGTTCTCACTTGATCCCAACAGCAAGCCTGAAGGTAGGAATTATCCTTTCTTTCTATTTTATGATGAAAAAATTAAGGCCTAGAGACGATAAGTAACTGGACTTTCTAATGTTCTTGGGAATAATTGCAGAATTACTCACTGCTTGAAATCGCTATGAGTTGGAATTGACTCGATGGCAAAGTGTTTTTTTTTTTTGAAACAAGTAATATACTCTTTTGTATGCCCGTACACTTCTGCTCCTACCAATGGAATTCTAATACTTCATAAGTCATTGTCTTTATTCCCAAACCTGTTTATACCAGTTGTACTTGTTATTGTAATTAGTTAATTTAATTAAAGAGATACAAATGCGTGTAAAACTTATAACAGCTAAGCTGAATGCTGTTGAAAAACTCAGAAAAGGCAAATCACTGAAAATAATTGTTGTGTGGACGAAATGACTATAAAAGATTTGGGGAACAATCTTAAAAATCTAGAAGAGTTCTGCATTCAAGATGCTTCCCAAGTGTGTTGAAGCTCCTGCTCCTCTTTAAAGAAACTAAATGTGGAAATTTTAGACTATTAATTATGGGTGTGACTTACAAAAGGGGGAAAAAAATAAACAACCAAACTCCATGCAGCCAGCCTATAACTAAAAAAAGGTCTTGGCTCAACATCAAAAGATCGACAGAAGAATATACATTTAAATACATTTAAATTAGAACAAAATGTTTTAAGGTATATATGCATCATTGTTTTGTGATTCCTCACTTTAATCAACTCTCTGATTAGTTGATCCACAACCAGTCCCAGCTGGACTGTAGTTGAAAGCCGCCATTCACTTACATTAAAACAAACCAGTTGTCAACAAGTCGATTTAGACTAATTGTTGCCCTATGTGTTGCAGAATAGAACTGTGCTCCATAGGGTTTTTGAGGCTGTGACCTTTCAGAAGCAGATTGCCATGCCTTTCTTCCTAGGTGCCTATCTTAGGTTGGGTTCTCTAGAGAAGCAAAACCAGTAAAGTATATAAATATGTATACACAGAGATTTATATAAAGGAAACAGCTCATGAGATTGTAGAGGCTAGAAGGTCTGAAGTCCATGGGTCAGGGTAGAGGCCTCTCCCAATTCATGCAGCCACAGAAGCTGGCGAGCCCAAGATCGGCAGGTTGAACAGCAGGGCTTCCAGTCTTAGGCTGTGAAGGTCAACGAATTCCAAGATCGGCAGGCAAGACCGCAAGATTTCTCCTGATTCATGTAGCTGCAGGGGCTGGTGAACCCAAGATTGGCAGGTCAGAGAGCAGGGCTCCACTCACAGGCTGTGAAGATTGATGAATCCCAAGTTCGGCAGATGAGCTGACAGCTCAAGTCTCAAGAATGGAGGTGAGATGACAGGAGGCAGCCATAAGATCCAGAGTGAGCAAAAAACCAAACATCTTATATTCAGATGTGGGCCACACCCCCAAGGAAACTCCCTTTCATCTGATTGTCTATTCACAGCATATTCAGTCATGGGAATGATTACATACAAACACTGAGAATCATGGCCCAGCCAAGTTGACAATCTTAACCATCACAGTGCCTCGGGTGTGTTCGAACTACTAACTTTTTGGTTAATAGTCAAGTACTTAACAATTTGGACCACCTAGGGACTCCTCACTTATACTCAAAACAAAAAAACCAAACCCATTGCCTCAAGTCGATTCCAATTCATAATGACCCTATAGGACCCAGTAGTACTGCCCCATAGGTTTCCAAGGAGCGGCTGGTGGATTTGAACTGCCGACCTTTTGGTTAGCAGCTAAGCTCTTAACCACTGTGTCACCAGGGCTCCCTCATTTCTATTAGGAGCAATAAAAATTAGAGTTCCTTGCACAGCAAATGACTGGTAGAGTTCAATAAATGTCAGGTAGTATTATTATTAGCTGTATATTACATAAATTAGAACTTGTAACTGCTGGGACTGGACTGACAAATAAAGGTCAAAATGACAATTATTAACCACTATAATTTAATTCAAATCTCAGATTATTGCCAAAATGTAATGATGCTGGTTGTGTCTTTGGCTTTTCCCTCATCTAGTATTAAAGCCTGTCCCTGGTGGTGCAAACGGTTAACATGCTTGACTGCTAACCATAAGGTCAGAGGTTCTAGTCCACACATAAGTGCCTCCAAAGAAAAGCCTGGTGATCTACTGTAGAAAAAACTAGCCATCGAAAACCCTATGGAGCATAGTTCTACTCTGACACACATAGGATCACCATGAGTTGGAATTGACTCAAGGGCAACTGAGAGTATTAAAGCCTAGGAAATCTTTGGCTGAAGAGAGGGATTTTTTTTTTTTTTTTTCCAGAAATCTCATAAAATCTAGTGTGGACTGGTTTTCGTCAGGTCCTGGCCAAGTTAGTAGCGGGGAAATAACCTCCTGAAATAAGTGACTTCAGTCAGAAACTGCAGCCCAGGCATGCTGTAAGGACAATGTGTCTCATTACTGCCTCTCCCTACAGTTCATTTTTAATTATTGATGTCACTCTTTCCTTCTCTCTCTGCCCAAACAAATATAATATTTAAACATTAAGGAGACTAGGGAGTCAATGACTGAATGAAAGAAAGAATAAATGATTTCAAGAAATAGGTTATTAAACCTGGTTACCTCCTGAGCTAAAACTTATTCCCTCACTTTCCTCATGACAGAGACTATAGAGACTTTGTCACTTCAGAACACAATTCATCCACACCTGAACCACACAGAGGAATAAATGCAGCAAAAGGAAATCTGTATTTTAGTGGGTATGTGTTTTGAGGTAAGCAGTCCCAGCTCATTTCTTTACCTAACTTTACCAAACTGTTCTCCGAATATTTACTTAAACAGTCAGGGCTGTAGTTTACTCTTAAATGTGTGAGATGTTATCAAAGCATGATTTTCCTGCAGCCTGTAATGGGATAGTCCAGCATGTGTATGTGTGCCTGGCATTGAGGAAAAAAGTAAAAACTCTGTATCCATGTGTAACTGATGGACCCTTGAGATCCTGTGTTACTTTATAAAGCAGAAAGTCAGCCTACCAAGTTATTTACCAGAAAATTAGATCTCTAGATCAAACATTTAGGTTAAATTTTATAGATATTCACATACAAACGTCAAAACAGGTGAACAAACAACATTATGGACGAGACTCTAGCCATCATCCTCCCGTCTCCCATACTCAAGCATGCATATCATTAACTCATGAGCTTCTCTGGTGGTACCCAAAGAACATGGAGAAGGGAATGAATCCATTGACTAACTAGGCCAGGTCCCTAGGCTCCTGACTATCCTGATCTCTTTCTTCTCTGAACACATATTATCACACACAACCTAACACCTGACTTTGCACCATGTCCCCAACTTTGACTGTATGTCCTTGAGAGTCTCTTACCCAGCCAGCCAGTAAACTTTTTGAAGGTAGGACCATGTCTTACATTTTGCTTATATTCTCCTTTGTGTCTATTATAAAGCTCAAGAAGTGATTGATAGGTGCTAAGAGAAGGCTATATCTCAGATGAACAGAGATATCTGTCATACCCTCAACCCAAACAACACCAAAGCCTTTTTTGGCTCACATCACCAGCAGGATCACCTTCCTGAGGGTTTGCCTGGCACTTTGTAGAAGTGTCTCCTCCTCAGAAGTTGTAATTGTGTTTTTAATACAAATACCTTAAAGCAAAGTGAAAATAATTGTATAAATTTCCACTACTGCCAGAGTAGGGCCACTGCATATACCTTCTTCCAGAATTCAAATCATTTCAACAAATTTTATTATCACCTGGGTCAGATGCCAGTGGTACCAACTAAAAGATCCAGGTCCAGCCAAGAGAAGTTAAGTCAGCTCAGATATGGTCCAGCAGGCCTCTACAATTGTGAGGTCCATGAGTAGAATGAGGGTGAGGAAGCTGGCACTGAAAAGCTTAAGAAAGTTTCTAGGGTCACGGGATCAAAAAAAATTAATGCCACATAATGTTCTAAAGCTTGTTATAACCATAATTAGAGGATTTATATTGACTTTCAAGCCGGAAAAGCTCCATCAAACCTGTTCAGCCCCACCCTAATTCCTGAAATAATAGTGAATACTCATTGGATGTTTATATGTGCTAGCATTTTACATACATATCTCACTTAAACTTTCTAAAAAGTACTATGTGTTAGGTACTACTTTTAGACTCACCTTACAAAGAGGAAATAGATGCAAAGATCAGTTAATAACATTCCCAGAGTCACACAGCTGATTAGTAGTGGAGCTGGGATTCAAATCCAGGCACTACGATTCAGATTTTTGACTCCTTAATTGGTTACCTCCACTGAATATAAAGGAGTCCTGGTGGTACAGTGGTTAAGAGCTATGGCTGCTAACCAAAGGTCAGCCGCTGGAATCCAACAGCAGCTCCTTGGAAACCCTATGCGGCAGTTCTGCTCTGTGGTATCGGGTTATATAAAGGACCCTCATTTGTCTCTCTCCTGGCACCCTCCTTCACTGTCAGTATTCTCTGTAAGGAGCAATTTCAAATGGCTTTTGGGTCTTCCACACACTTAACTGTATGCTCTAGACTCCTGGAATTCCTTGCCATGAACTAGAGGATGAACTAGAGGACCTATTTGAGAACCTTGGCCCATTTACAGGGCACTTCTCATGAGCTTAACATGATTAAAGCTACAAAAGGGGCCTCTGACAATGGGCTTCTCCCCTCAAGTTATATACAGCTTTGCATAAACAAGTCTCTTCAAATAACTGGAGAAAAACCCAATATATAATCACATGGCAATGTGATTAGTTGTTTAGGAGAGTGGGAGAGTGAATGGAATAGGGAAATATAAAAAGATTTCCAGGCAGCATTAAGAACCCATTCAAGGTTAGTGATCAAGTATTCAAAATGAGATCAGTCGGTATGATTACATTTTTCTGCAGCCATGCTCAGCTATATCAGTGCAATTGCACCACAGGCAGAGAGTCGGGACTACCCTGGATTGGGATTTTGCTAAATATGAATATATTCAAGGGATTGATTATAATGATGGTCCATGAAGTTTACTTTAACCAGATACAGAGGGAAGTAGAGACATGAGGAGTGTAGGGACAGTGCAAACGTATTAGGGTTAATGGGTTGGAGGTCCTGTTGGGATGAAAGATTGTTGGAGTCAGGGTACATGAGTGCCACAGACATAAGTGTCGTAGAAAATAAAATAATAAAAAAAGGTACAATTCATAAGAGCCAGAACAGTTGGGGGAAGTTTCTTTGAAGGTGGTAGGATTTAGGCTGTGTATGAAGGACAGGGAAGAATTAAAGTCAATTACACAAAGGATACAAGATAGAATATTCCAAATTAGGGGGCATACATGAGCAAGGGCATGAAACCTAGAGTAAAGATAATGGATTTAGGAAATAATAAGGAAACCAGTCTTACCAGGATATGAAGTTCAGACTGGGGAGTGGTAGAGCATAAATTTTGATAATAAGTGATGCTAGATTATGACTCAGGCTGAAAGAGTTCAAGGGGTATTTCCACATTCCAAATACTCCAGATTAAAACAGTAATCTATGTTCCTTTGTTTGCTGTTGAGTGTGAATAAGGTCTATGCAATTTAAATTGACAATATTGCCCCTGTTTGAAAACCTTCTCACATTTTATCAGTAACTCATTCCTGTCTGTTTTTAACACCTGTTATTGACTCTGTATGGTGAATTTATGTGTTTGCCTTATAGTGCTTGGTGTTGAATAATTTAGTGCTTCTGTAGTTGACTGCAGTGGAGATTCAAGATACACTTCAAAGCTTCTAACAACCTAATCAAAAATGCCCAACTGAATAGATCTACACTGTGATTTAGAGTTGGTTACTGCCATTGTTAATTAAAAACAACCAAATACAAATTATTAAACTTGTATAACCATAATTAATTCATGTTCCACATCATTAATCAATTCATTCATTAATTCAACAATTCAGCACCAACTATAAGCCAAGAGCCATGGTAGGTGATAGGGATATAGAAATGAAAACACAGTCCTTTTCAGGCTAGTGGGGAAGACAGACAAGCGAAAAGATAATAACAATATAGCAAAATAGCGCTATCGCTGTTGACAGAAGTAAACACAAGAGGCAAATAGGAAAGGTTCCTTACCTGGAAGCAGATAGGAAGTCAGAAAAGATGTCTGAGAGGTATTGACATCTGAACCAAATTTGAAACTCCAGCAGCACAATTTTTTTTTAAATTGTGCTTTAGGTGAAAGTTTACAGAGCAAATTAGTTTCTCAACAACACAAGTTTTTAACCAGTACAAAGCAAAGGCTCAAATGAGAGGAAGGCTCAAATGAGAGAGTACCAGAGTCCCCAAGTAATTCAGCATCTTGGAGCATCCAGTGGGGAATGTGAGAAAGGTGAAGCAAGAGACATTAGTAGGGCCAGACATACAAGACTGTATGTTCTCTGCAAAGCATTGGTGGCAATGGAGAGCCACTGATGAAATTTAAGCAAAAGAGAGAAGCTATCATTCTTGACCTCGTAAGTTTTTTGTTTTTTGTTTTTTTTTTTAGCACGATTGACAATTGAGGGAAGGAAATTTGTTAACAGATTTTTGCAAAAATCCAATTAAGAAATGACAGGGCCTTTAACAAATGGGGATACAGAAGAGCAAGCAAACAACACAACCATTTAAGAAGTAGAGTCCTTAAAGTTTGGTGATTACAAAAGAACCAACGGAGAAAAGGAACCAAGTGATGGTTTCCTTCTTTCTAAGAGACCAAGATCTCACTGGGATTACAAAGCCACTTTGTCCTTTAGACAGATCACTCTGTAAATGGGAATTGGAAGTAAAAAGTTGAGCTGCTCTTTTACCCAGGATGGAGTGAGGTTCCTTGGGTTTGGGAAGATTGTTTAAAGTCTCAGGAAGCAAGTTTGGACAGGCAATCTTTAAAAAAAAAGTGTAAATTTATTTGTTATTCTTCGTATGATAGTTAAAAATAAATTGCCAATGATCTTATGCAGCCATAAACTCAAACTCTCTGTCAGATCTTTAGACTGCTATACGGCCAGAACCACTCCACCTATATCAGAACTCTCGTAACACCTTCCCTACCTGATTAGTGTGAGGCAGAGAAGTAGCTCAGCTATCTCTGTCAGCTTCAGGAGGATGAGGAAATAAGAATGAGCAGAGCTTTCCAGCACGTTTTTATATGGTGACATCACACTTGTCTGTGAAACAGGGAATACTGTTGCCATATTTATGGTGTGATTTTTTTTTTTTAACTAAATATTCACCTATATGTACTTAGATTCCAAATGACAAAAGCCATTTGTTTTAGCTGCTTCAAGTGAAATGGAGTCATTGTTTGGAGAGAAGATTACAGGATTATAGCTGTTAAGTCTTTTCCGCTGGGAACTGAGTGGCAGCTTAGTAGCGACTATGTGGTTCAACCACATGGCTGGGTCACACCACCACAGCCTCAGACCAAGGGTGGGGCAGACATGGGGGGAGGGGGAAGGACAAGGAAACAGGGGAGACAAAGGGAAAGAGAAATCTGTCATCTTAAAAAAAAAAGAAAGAAAACTCCTAAAATGTCAAGTTTGGGGTTTAAAAAGACAATGTGAGCAGCTGTGAGAAAAGCTGTCTCATGTCACACTTCTCTTGTCACAGTTGCCAGATGATTTCTGTCGACTTAGCTTCCCTTTGTCTTGCTTTTCCTGGCTAACTACAGGCAAGATGTGATGGTGGGTGACAGGGAGAGTGACCTCAGCCCCAATGCCAAACAGATGATTACAATGACCATGGAAAACCCAAACCATTGTCTTTGAAGGGAAACACGCATTTTGTACCTTTTGGAACCCCTTTCTTGAGATGCCCAGGTGTGGACTTCAAAGTCTCTTTCTTGTATGAGTTTGTTTTTTGAAACGATACATGCCATATGTTCAAGTGTCTAATGACAGCCCTTTTTCTTGGCTGCAGGCTAGAGGATGAATAGAAGTGCAGGCTAGGAAAATAAGATAAACAACACACGTAGCCGCATCTTGTAAGAAATTGAAACTGCTTCTAAACATGTCTTCATAAATCCTTGCTTGGTATGTGGGAGGAGTGGTTTGAAAATTTCAGTTTTCTTTCACCATTCTTCAGAAACACAAAGGAAATAGACTTGTTAAGTAAGCCTGGCGTGGAAATTTAAAATATCTTAGCGTACCAGAGATTTTTTTTAAACCATCATTGACCCTTTGATTCTTCCATATGGTTCTCACTTAAAGTCCAAAGCTATTGTCTTTGCTTCGTCCCATTATATTAGGCTAAGAATGATGGTACGTTAAGCCTCCTTCAACTGTTAGAATATAAAAATCATCTAAGGTCCTGCTATATGTTAGACCTCTTTTGGTTGCAAGTGATAGAAATCTATCTCAAAATCGCTTAAGCAAAAAGGAGAATTTATTGGCTCATATAACTGATCAGTTCAGGAGTATATCTAGCTTCAGGCATAGCTGGATCAAGATGCTTAAACAATGATGTATGAATCTTTCTGTCTCTCTCCAAGTAACAGATCTGCTTTCTTTATGATTGCTTCATCCTCAGACAGACTCTCCTTTTGCGGTGGCAAGTTGACTATCAGCCAATCCGGGGTTCACAATACCAGTAGAAAGAGATTCTATTTCTATATGATTTTTTAGCAGTTTCAGGCAAGGCTCTCATTGGTCTGACTTAGGTCATGTGCCCATCCTTGAACCAACCACTGTGACCAAGGGCTTGCAATATGGTTAGCTTGCCCTTACTGAAGCCAAAGGGGGGTTTTGGCCCTACTCGAACGGCAAGGATGATTTGAGAAGATGCTTGGTCACCAAAGGAAAATCAGGTTACTGGTACCAAAATGGCAACAGATACTGTAGCACGCACTTTTGGCTTTCTATGCAAATCTACTTTCCCCTTCTTCTCTGCTAACTGAACCTTGATTATGTTAGGTATTTACTCTCCTCCATGTGGTTGTGGACTTCAGGTAAGGGGTGAGGGTGTCCAGGTACAAAGCATCAGAGCCTAAGAAGGATGAGGAAGGCATTGTGTTCATAGGGTAACACCTAAGTATAGTGAGGAGGCAGCCATGCAAGGAAGGGTGTGGTAATGGTTTATGGGAGATTGGCTACATACAGGGAATTGATCAAATAAGTAATATATTAAGAATAATGGGAGCCAAGTTTCTCATTGTTGGAGAAGGAACTTATAGACATGGAAAGGGAGAAAACTAGTGAACCCTGTGGTATTGGATTGAAATTGAAGGTATCACTGTAAACAGTGATACATACACATATAAAAATAAATACAGATATAAGTAAATATTTGTATGTATTCATATACATATATATGTCCATACTAATATAAATGAACAAATGAATAAATAAGTGGTGGAGAAGAGAAAGTTCTCCCTTACAGTAGAATTCCAACTAACAAATGTAAAAGGGATGACGAAAACAGAAAATCACCGTTTGGCAAACACCACAGTAATAATTTTTTCAGGCAAGAATCATCAATAAATGCTAAAATTAGAGGGCAAAAATATCATAAACTGTTTTCGAAGTCTCCAAGTATCTCTGTAAAAGTTAGTTATTAATTACAAAGGGAAAAGTAGTAACTTTGTGGTGATGAAACCTGTGATCAAAGTTAAAATCAAGTAATGGGGCAAGTCAACATCATGTGCCTCTGATATGATGCATCAAGAAAGACATAATACCACTTATGTATTATTTTGGCCCAAAATGTATAACCACAATCTAATCATGAAAAAACATCACACAAACCCCAAATTAAGGGATATCTACAAAATAATTGGCCAGGACCCTTCAGAAATGTCAAGGTTGAGAAATCATTGTGTTGAGTCGATTCCAACTCATAGTGACCCTATAGGACAGAGTAGAACTGCCCCATAGAGTTTCCAAGGCTATAAATCTTTAGGGAAGCAGACTGCCACATCTATTTCCTGCGGAGCTGCTGGTGGGTTTGAACCTCCGACCTTTTGGTTAGCAGCAGAGAACTTAACCACTGAGCCACCAGGTCTCCCTAATGTCAAGGTTAAACTCAAACCAAAACCAAACCCATTGCCATCGAGTCAATTCTGACTCATAGCTACCCTATAATGCAGAGTAGAACTGCCCCATAGGGTTTCCAAGGAGCGGCTGGTAGATTCAAACTGTCAACCTTTTGGTTAGCAGCTGTACTCTTAACCACTGGACCAACAGGACATCAATGTCAAGTTTAGGAAAGTCAGAAAAAAAGACTGAGGAACTGTTCCAGATTAAAGGAGACTTGACTGGATCTTGGATCAGAAGAAGTTTATTAGTTGGACAATTGGCAAAATCTGAATAAGATCTATAGATTACTTTGTATATATGGAGCTAAATAAAATTTTACCTGTTTTCTTTTTACCTTTTTAACATGTCATTATGGATTAAATTATGTCCTCCAAAAATACGTGTTGTAAATCTAAATCTCTATGCCCGTGGTTATAATCCAATTTGGGAATGGGCTATCTCTGTTATGTTAATGATGCAGGATTAGTGTAGAGTATATATTGAGTCAATCTCTTTTGAGATATAAAAGAGATTAAACAAGTGAACAGAGCAGAGATAGGGGACGAGAGATGCCAAGCCACATGAAGATCATGCAGGAGCAGAAGCTTAGGAGAAGGACCTTCCTGCAGAGCCAACAGAAAGAGAAAGCCTTCCCCTAGAGCTGGCGCCCTGAATTCAGACTTCTAGCCTCCTAAACTGTGAGAAAGTAAATTACTGTTTGTTAAAGCGACCCACGTGCGGTATTTCTGTTACAGAAGCACTAGATAACTAAGACACATTTACTAGAAAATTTTAAATTACATAAATGTCTCATATTTTCGTTGGGCAGCACTGATCTAGATCTTTAATGTCTTCCCAGAACTCTGGGTCATTCACTCCGAACAGCCTCCTAGTTAACCTACTGACTTCAATTACCTAAAGTCTGTGCTTATGAATATATCCAGGGGGCTTTACTGGGGCCTAACAGTGAGGGGGTCCTCAGCCAGGTCAGCAGTGTGAACTCCTTGGAGGAATGACTCTTGCTTAGTGGCCCGTGGAGTAATCTGTCCTCTTAGTTGTGATTCTTGTTGCACTCCTCTAGAACAAAGATGGAGGCATCAGCGTGACAATGGTAGTCAGATGACCAGGACTCTTGCTCATTTGTCTGACATGTTTGTTCCTTAGTAGAATAAGGAGTCTTGGACAACTATTAAAACGCTGTTGCAGCACGGCCTTAGAAACATAACTTCTGCAGAGAAGGCAGGAACAAGGGAATGGTTCAGGCTGTTTTCCCCACAAAGGAAGCACTGCTAGTCTTTCAAATAACGTGCCAGCACTCAGTAAGTTAACATTCCTTCTTGGACCTTGGTGAATATGCTCTTCAAGATGTGTCTGAAAGCCAAATTACTGTGATCTTTGGGGGAAGTTAAAGCTTTCTAGGTTTTATCATTTTGACAGGTGAATAACATCTGCTATAATTAAAATATTTTTTAGAATGTTAGTCTCACCATACAGCTTTAGAAGCTTGCCTCCTTTTTCTTTAAATTAATTCAATGGGGCTCTAATACCAGTTTGAGAAGCCCTGGTGGCGCATTGGTTAAGGGCTCGGCTGCCAACTGAAAGGTTGGTGGCTTGAACCTACCAGTCACTCTGAGGGAGAAAGATGAGGCAGTCTGCTTCCATAAAGATTACAGCCTTCGAAACCCTGTGGGGGTTCTACTCTGCCCTATAGGGTCCTTATGAGTTGGCATCGACTCTGTGGTAATGGGGGTGGGAATGTCAGTGTGATGTACAAAGATTCCAGTGAGTTCTATGATTAGAAAAAAGTGTTTACAAGTATTGATTGAATTTATGGTCTTATTCGAGTTGGCTCCAACACCTAGTGGGCCTTTGGATCATGTATGTCCGTTACAAGTGTTTGATAGCTTGATTTAAAAAAGGAAACAAAACAAATTACAAACTGGAGAGTTTGTGTTCATCAATATGACCTTTTCTATGTATCTGAATATTATTATGATTGAGTTGAACAACCTTGTAACTCTATCTGATCATTTGATGAGGTCATTTGATGAAAGGCTTTTGCCTGTTTTAAAGTATCGAACTATGGGATACCCATTATCCAGTAGCCCTGGTGGCACAGTGGTTAAGAGCTTGGCTGCTAATCAAAAGGTCAGCAGTTCAAATCCACCAGCAGCTCCTTGGAAGCCCTATGGGTAGTTCAGCCCTGTGCTGTAGGGTCACGATGAGTTGGAATTGACTTGATGGCAATGAGTTTGGTTTTTTGGTTTAGTAGTACTCTTCTGGACAGAGGGAAAACCATTTGTGGTTTTCCGTTGGAAATTTTCCAAAATCAAGTTATCCAGATTTTGAAACTGATGATGACCACCTAAAGGCCTAGTCTCTGAATCATTTGATACTTTCTTTTCTACTTCCATCTAAATTCACACCGTGCATTTCTATTGGCCAAAAACCACAGTAGAATTCCCCAGGGAAATGTCTCTCATCTCTGTGCTCAGATAAAAATTTATCCATATTATAGTTTCTCTGCTACTACAAAAGGAAAGTTGTATGTGATGTTTTTCCCATTGCAGCAGTCGAGCGCCTCACTTCCATAGATTCAAATCTAAAGCATGCTGCTCCTGCCCTTTCTGTCCTTGTTTCTTTGGCACAGTAGGCACAGAATGCCCTAGAACCATAACCGACAGGCCTTCCTAGGACCCTGGGGTGAGTTGCTGGCTGGGTTTGGCAGAAAAGGAAGCTCTCGGCAGAGCAAAGTTGCAGGATCCGGGCTCCTCTGGCAAAATTAGGAGCATTAAGGTGATTGTCTAAACACAATTTCATTTTGGCCAGAGGGTGTAAGGTAGATTGGTTTCTTTTTTGTGTGTTTTTCTATAGCAAAGACTATATAATCTGAAAAAATCCAAAGAGAATATTTTGCCTAGTGGGATTTCTTTTAAATTGTTTTTGCCGGGAAGTATGCCAGACTGAAGTCCTTTCTTCCAGAGTGGATTCAGTGCAGGAAGCAGCAAGCTGACCTTTCCCCCGCCTTGTTATTCACACAGTTCTAAGGAGAGAACCTACTTTTGTTCTCGGTGCCCATTCAACCTTCAGCCTCTCTGCTGAGCCTACCAATTAGTGTTAATAATTGTGGCCAGAGTTTAAGGTCTGGACACAGGAGCACAACTGAGAAGATGGATTCATTTCAGGAACTAGACTACTAAGACGGCATCTGATAGAATATGGAGGAAGCAACTCACAAGGCTAAATAATAGCCTGGGAGAGTTAGAGCTTCAAGTTTGGAAACTTTCCCTTTCAAAGCCTTTTCACGTTATAGCAAATCAACTTGCCTCAACTCTTATTTGCTACAGTTGGAAATAGTGTATCAAAACCAGATATTTTGTTTATAAAATTTCAACATATTGATAAATTTACCTTAAATACTAGGAAATACTTGAACTGAAAATCATTGTTGATTTCATTTGTTCTCACCCTACCACTAGGATGTGTTTAGGTAAGAATAGCTGTAAATCAATCATCTTTTTTTTTTAAATTTTTTTATTGTACTTTAGATGAAGGTTTATAGAACTAACAGTTTCTCATGAAACAGTTAGTACACATATTGTTTTATGACAACGGTTAACAACCCCACGACATGTCAACACTCTCCCGTCTCGACCTTGGGTTCCCTATTACCAGATTTCCTGTCCCCTCCTGCCTTCTAGTCCTTGACCTGGGCTGTTGTGCCCCATTAATCTTGTTTTGTTTTGTGGGCCTGTCTAATCTTTGGCTGAAGGGTGAACCTCGGGAATGACTTCATTACTGAGCTAAAAGGGTGTCCGGGGGCCATACTCTCAGTGTTTCTCTAGTCTCTGTCAGACCAGTAAGTCTGGTCTTTTTTTTTTGTGAGTTAGAATTTTGTTCTACATTTTTCTCCAGCTGTGTCCAGGACTCTCTGCTGTGATCCCTGTCAGAGCAGTCAGTGGTGGTAGCTAGGCATCATCTAGTTGTACTGGACTCAGTCTGGTGGAGGCCTTGGTAGTTGTGGTCCATTAGTCCTTTGGACTAATCTTTCCGTTGTATCCTGTTCTCTTCATTCTCCCTTGCTCCCGAACGGGTGAGACCAGTGGAGTATCTCAGATCGTTGCTCACAGGCTTTTAAGACCCCAGGCACTACTCACCAAGGCAGAATGTAGAACATTGTCTTTATAAACTGTTATGCCAATTGAGCTAGATGTTCTCTGAGACCATGGTCTCCACAGCCCTCAGCCCAGCAATTTGGTCGCTGAGGGAATTTGGATGTGTCTATGGAGCTTCCATGACCTTGCCTTGGACAAGTTGTGCTGGCTTCCCCAGTATTGTGTGCTGTCTTATCCTTCACCAAAGTTGCCACTTGTTTGTTGCCTAATTAGTGTTTCTTCCCTCACTCCTCCCCTCTCTCGTAACCACCAAATTTTTTTTTTGTGTGTGTAAATCATTTCATGCATTTTTATAGTAGTGGTCTCACACAATATTTGTCCTTTTGTGATTGACTTATTTCCCTCAGCATAATGCCCTCCAGATTCATCCATGTTATGAGATTCTTCACAGATTCATCATTGTTCTTTATCGTTGTGTAATACTCCATTGTGTGTATGTACCATAGTTTGTTTATCCATTCATCTCTTGATGGGCATCTAGGTTGTTTCTATCTTTTTGCTACTGTGAACAATGCTGCAATGAACATGGGTGTGCATATGCCTATTTGTGTGACAGCTCTTATTTCTGTAGGATATATTCCTAGGAGTGGTATTGCTGGATCATATGGTATTTCTATTTCTAGCTTTCTAAGGAAGCGCCATATCGTTTTCCAAAATGGTTGTATCATTTCGCATTCCCACCAGCAGTGCATAAGAATTCCGATCTCCCCACAGCCTCTCCAACATTTGTTATTTCCAGTTTTTTTGATTCGTGTCAGTAATGCCGGGGTGAGATGGTATCTCACTGTGGTTTTGGTTTGCGTTTCTCTAATGGCTAGTGAACGCGAGCATTTCCTCATGTGTCTGTTGGTCGATTGAGTGCCTTCTTTGGTGAAGTGTCTGTTCATTTCCTTTGCCCATTTTTAAATTGGATTATTTTTCTTTTTGTGGTAGAGGTGTTGGATTTTCTAGTAGATTTTAGAGATTAGAACTTTGTGTGATTTGTAATGGCCAAAAATATTTTCCCAGTCTGTATGTTCTCTTTTTACTCTTTTGGTGAAGTCTTTTGATGAGCATAAGTGTTTAATTGTTAGAAGATCCCAGTTAACTAACTTATCTTCTGGAGTTTGTGTGTTGTTGGTTATGGTTTGTATCCTGTTAATGCTGTGTATTAGGGCCTCTAGTGTTAATCCTATTTTTTCTTCCATGAACTTTATAGTTTTTGGTCAATCATCTTTTAAAGAAGGTGACTTGAAGGTGCAGCAAGATGAATTAATTTGCTTAAGGTTAAATGAGGAGTAGATGGTTAAGACTAGAACACTCAGGCTGGAGGGAGCATCATACAGTAATTACAAGCATGGGCTTTAGCACCTGCCTGTCTGAGTTCAAAATCTCAGCTGGCTGACCATAGACGACCTATTTAATTTCTCTGTGCCTCAATTTTCCGTTTCTAAAATAGAGCTAATAGGAGTTTCTCTTACTTGCTGTGAATACTAGATGAGCTAAGGTTCGTCAAATACCTAGAATAATACCTGATAAGTGTTAAGTGTTTATTAAATATAAGATGCAGTGAGGTTGTAAAGATCTTATATTTTGCTCCCTACCTACCCATATGATCTTAAAAAAATGTTTCTCAGTAACTAGTTTGCACAACATTCCTGAGATGTTGGGTAATTACAAGGAGACCCAGGGTAGGGTTTGGCTACCTGTCAGACAGAGGCTGTGGTAGAGTTGTGACTTGTAAAGCCCATTGCACACTTCCATGTGCCCACCACCAGAAGTTATTGCTCACCATAATTACAACACGCTTTTCATCACCCGTTGTTAACGAGTATCTTATTGAGCCCTTTGATCAATGTTTTTGCTTCGAAAGATGGATTAGTATTTTTGAAATTTTAATTCAAAAGGAAAATAAGCTCTTTGTCTATTCAACACATGTATTATGCAAATGTGACAACTGTAGAGCTATAAAGAAGCACGCATACATGTTTAATGCACAAATTACATGCGAGCAGTATCTCAAAGGCAACACACAGGGGCCCAAACCTCCAGTTTCAAACCTCATAACAGAAACCAATGAAATATTTATGTTAGGAAGGCACAGGCATCACATTTACATATGTATATTCTGCCATGAGCAGGCACTTTACATACTCATTCACATACACACACATTCGTATATCTGCACATAAAACATATGATACTTACTCCTGCTTCATTGGAATGGCACAATGACAAACACTCTTTCAGATGAAACATCAGAGGGAAAAAAATTGGGAAATCACTAGGTTATAGTTGAATGGTATAATCAGGCTCTGGATCATATCTCTAAATTCCAAGTTGTATTTATCCTTATCTTCCTATCTCATTTATGTAGATGTCACTTTGCTTGGTAATTACAATGATATTTCTGAAACAGTATAAAAGCTTCAGGAATGGGCAAGAGTACTTATATATGTGCCTAATCCAGGAACTCTGGCATGTCAGTGCAGGCCACCAATAGCCCTCTTTGCAATGAGAGGTGTGAATGTTGAGAATTTCAGAGTGACATGTGTGCTTCCTTCCCAACATCCCTGAATCCCTAGGAGGGGTGGGGAGGGGGTAGTCCTAGTACTTAAAAAGGAGAAATGCATATTGCCCTCTCCTTAAGTTTTCCATGGAGAGATGAGTAGAAGAGGAATACTTTCAGCCTCTTTCCACCTCCTCACTCCCGTGAGAGAAATGACTTGTCTGATTGGGTGAGTTTTGAAGAAGGAACTGACATGTCTGGCTGAGCCTGCCTCATCCCTCCTGGGTTTTCTTTTTTTTTTTGTGGGACTGTCTAATCTTTGGCTGAAGAGTAAACCTCAGAAGTGACTTCAGTACTGAGTTAAAAGGTGGCCAGGGGCCATGCTCTTGGGGTTTCTCCAGTCTCTGTCAAACCCATAAGTCTGGTCTTTTTTTGTGGGTTAGAATTTTGTTCTACATTTTTCTCCAGCTCTGTCCAGGACCCTCTATTGTGATCCCTGTCAAAGCAGTTGGTGGTGGTAGTCAGGCACCATCTAGTTGTGCTGGATTCAGTCTTGTGGTCCATTAGTTCTTTGGACTAATCTTTCCCTTGTGTCTTTGGTTTTCTTCATTCTCTCTTCTGGGTTTTCTTCGAGAGCCAGCCTGGTCATGTGACTCTCACATTCTGGTCTGTTCTCTATGATGTGATAACCTTTGCAGGTAGGCTTCTGCAGGGAGTTCAAACTTTGGGGAAGGGTGGGGGACTTGTTATCAATCTCTTTTGGCCACAAATCTAAAGCTACAGCTGAAAATCTGCTATATTAGTAATAAAACTAACATTTTAATCTTTGTTTATCTCTGCACCAATTCTTACATGGTTTGAACTCAGGAATCTCAGTTTGGACCTCTAAAATGTTCAACATTGCAGAAGGATGGGTTAGGAATATGACAGCTGTACATTTGCCACCTCCTTTACCCCCAATAATTCTGTCATATAGCACCTCTGATCAAAGAGCTCTTGGTGTTAAGCAGTGAAAGGAATGTAGAACCAATGGAAGAATCCCAGTATGGTATGTTCCACATATTCTATAGCAAAATGTCTATACTTTTCTTTCCATGATGGGTATTCACCACGCTTTATTAATCCTAATCTTCTTATTTCCAAGCTAAAGAACCCTCTAGATCAAGATGTAGATTCCTAATGCTTAGCTGACTATCATTCTTAAGATTCTGGTGCTCAGAGCAGGAAAAAACAGACAAGTGACACTTATAATAGATGGTTGTTTTAACAAGTCATATTTCTGTTCAGGTGTCCTATGCATTATACAAATACCCACGTTAAGGACTATTAAAATTTTTCTGTTCGTTGTTTATGTTTTATTGTGGTAAAATTTAGATAACAAAAAAATTTGAGGTTTTAACCATTTTTAAGCTTAGAATTGAGCAACATTGTGCAACCATTACTACTCTCTATGTGCAACCATTACTACTCTCTATTTTCAAAAGTTTTTCATCGCCCCAAATAGAAACTCAGTACTCCTTAAGCAATAATTCCCCATTCCTCCCTACTGCCAGCCCGAGGTAACCACTAATAAACTTTTGTCTCTATGCATTTATCTATTCTAGATATTTCTCATAAGTGGGATCATACAATATTTATTCTTTTGTGTCTGACTTATTTCACTTAGCATAAGGTTTAATGTTTCATCCATATCATAGCATATATGAAAACTTCATTTCTCTTTATGGATAAATAATATCCCATTGTGTATATACCACATTTTGTTTATCCATTCATCTGTTGGCGGACACTGGGTTGTACCCACCTTTTGGCTATTGTGAGTAATGCTGCAATGGACATTGGTGTACACATACCTGTTTGTGTCCTTGCTTTCAAGTCTTTTGGGTGTTTGTTGTTGTGTGCCTTTGAGTCGATTTCAACTCATAGTAACCCTACATACCTGATTGGAATTGCTGGATCATATGGTAATTCTATGTTTAACTTTCTGAAGAATTGCCAAACTGTTTTCCATAGCAAGCTGTACCATTTTATATTTTCATCAGCAATGCATGAGGCTTCCAATTTCTCCACATCCTTGCCAACATTTGTTATTTTCCCTTTTTCTGATAATAAAGTGGTTGTAGCAGTACATCGACAGGGAACTGCCAGAAATTCAAGCCAGATTCAGAAGAAGACATGGAACGAGGGATATCACCGGTGATGACATATGGATCTTGGCTGAAAGCAGAGAATACCAGAAGATGTTTACCTGTGTTTTATTAACCAGGCAAAGGCATTCAACTGTGTGGATCATAACAAATTATGGATAACATTGCAAAGAATGGGAATTCCAGAACACTTAATTGTGCTTATGTGCAACCTGCACATAGACCAAGAGGCAGTCATTTGAACAGAGCAAGGGGATACTGCATGGTTTAAAATCAAGAAACGTGTGGGTGGTAGTTGTATCCTTTCACTATACTTATTCAATCTGTATGCTGAGCAAGTAATCGGAGAAACTGAACTATATGAAGAAGAACATGGCATCAGTTTTGGAGGAAGACTCATTAATAACCTGCGACATGCAGATGACACAACCTTGCTGGCTGAAGGTGAAAGGACTTGAAGCACTTACTGATGAAGATCAAAGGCTACAGCCTTCAGTATGGATTACACCTCAACATATAGAAAACAAAAATCCTCACAACTAGATCGACACGCTACATCATGATAAACAGAGAGAATATTGACGTTGTCCAAGGATTTCATTTTACTTGGATCCACAATCAATGCCCATGGAAGCAGCAGTCAAGAAATCAACAGACGCATTTCATTGGCCAAATCTGCTGCAGAAGACCTCTTTAAAGTGTTAAAAAGCAAAGAGGTCACTTTGAGATCTAAGGTGAGACTGACCCAAGCCATGATATTTTCAATTGCCTTATATGTGTGCAAAAGCTGGACAATGAGTAAGGAAGATGAAAGAAGAATTGACGTATTTAAATTATGGTGTTGGTGAACAATATTGAATACACCATAGACTGACAGAAGAATAAACAAACCTGTCTTGGAAGAAGTACAGCCAGAATGCTCCTTAGAATCGAGGATGGTGAGACTTTGTCTCACGTACTTTGGACATGTTATCAGCGAGGACCAGTCCCTGGAGAAGAACATCATGCTTGAAAAAGTAGAGGGTCAGTGAAAAGAGGAAGACCCTCAAGGAGATGGATTGACATAGTGGCTGCAACAATAGTCTCAAGCATAATGATTGTGAGGATGGCGCAGGACCAGGAAGTGTTTTGTTCTGTTTTACATAGGGTCACTATGAGTCAGAACTAACTTTCTGGCACCTAACAACAATGACAACTGGTAACAGCCAACCTAGTGGGTGTGAAGTGGTATCTCATTGTGGTTTTGATTTGCATTTTCCTAATGACTTATGAGGGAAACAGTGGTTAAGAGCTATGGCTGATAACCAAAGGTTCGGCCGTTCGAATCCACCAGGAGCTCCTTGGAAACTGTATGGGGTAGTTTTACTCTGCCCTATAGGGTAGCTATGAGTTGGAATCAACTCGACGGTGATGGGTTTTTGGGTTTAATGACTTATGATGTGGAGCATCTTTTCATGTGCACATTGGTTATTTGTATATCTTCTTTGGTGAAATGTCTATTCAAATCCTTTGCTCATTTTCTAATTGGGTTGTTAGTCATTTTGTGGTTGAGTTGCAGGAGTTCTTTATATATTCTGGATATTAAACCCTTACCAGATATATAGTTACCAAATATTTTCTCCTGTTCTGTATGTTGTTTTTTTACTTTCTTGATAAAGTTCTTTCATGCAGAAATGTTTTAAAGTTTTTTGTTTGCTTGTTTTTATTGTTGTAAAATACATATATGTAACACAACATTTGCCAATTCAACATTTTTCAGGTGTACATTTAGTGACATCAATTTACATTAAATCTGTTGTGCAACCATTTTCTATTGTTGGCAACTTTCTCATCACCATAAACAAAAGCCCACTGCTTCCCAGGCAATGGCTCCCCCCTTCTCCCTCCTTCCTGTCCCTGGTAAGCACTAATATACTTGGTTTTCTATACATTTGCCTTTTCTTGTTATTTCATGTAAGTGAGATCATTCAACATTTGTCCTTTGTGATCGACTTATTTAACTCAGCATAATGTTTTCAAGGTTCATCAATGTTGTAGCGTATACCAGGACTTCATTTCTTTTTATGGCTGAGTAGTATGAAATGTTTTTAAGTTTGATGAAGTCCAATTTGTCTTTTTTTTCTTTTGTTCCTCATGCTTTTGGTGTCATATCTTAGAATTCATTGCCAAAAGCAAGGTCCTGAAGTTTTGTTCCTTCCTATGTTTTCTTCTAAAAGTTTCATGGTTTTAGTTCTTATATTTAGGTCATCAATCCATTTTGAGTTAATTTACATATATGCTGTGAAGTATGGGTCCAATTTCATTCTTTTACATGTGGAGATCCAGTTGAGCATCACTTATTGAAGAGAGTATTCTTTCCCCATTGGATGGACTTGGCACCCTTGTGGAAAATCAATTGGTTATAGATGTACGGGCTTATTTCTGGACTCTTAATTCTATTCAATTTGTCTATATGTCTCTCCTTATATCAGTACCACACTGTGTTGATTACTGTTGCTTTATAATACCATTTGAAATTGCTAAGTATGAGTTCTCCTACTTTGTTTTTCTTTTTCAAGATCGGTTTGACTTCTGCTCAAATCTGAACAAAAGGACTATTACATGGCTTCTTAAGATATAGCCTGTGTCCCTTGCAATTCTATATGAAGTTAAGGATCGATTTTTCCATTTCTACAGAAAAGGCTATTTGATAGGAATTGCTTTCAATCTGCAGATCACTTTGGGTAGTATTAACATCTTAACAATACTGAGTCTTCCAATCCATGAACACGGGATGTCTTTCTATTTATTTAGACCTTCTTTAATTTCTTTCAGCAATGTTTCATAACTACCAAAATTTTGTGGGAAAAAAAACTCCACTGTATTTCTCTCATCATTTTGTTCGTTAGTATGCTTTCTCAGGAGTCCCTGGGAGGTGCAAACAGTTAACATGCTTGGCTGCTAACCAAAAGGTAGGAGGTTTGAGTCTACTCAGAAGCACCTCAGAAGAAAGGCCTGGCAATCTACTTCCAGAAAAAGCAGCCGTTAAAAAGCCTATGGATCTTGGATGTACAGAAATAAAGGAAGAGCACAGGAAAAAAAAAAAAAATCCTATGGAGCACAGTTCTACTCTGACACACATGGGATCACCATGAGTCAGAATCAACCTTATGGCAACTGGTGGTATGCTTCTTAAGCATCTAATTTATTGGAATTGGGCCCTCATGCATACATATTTGAGTAGACCATTCATTCGTTTGTTCATTCATTCATTCATTCATCCAGTACCTTCTGTATGTCTAGAGATGTAGAAGGTATAAGGGATATAGAAAGAGAGCAGAAGATATGTTGCCCTTAAACCAACTGAAGAATAGCTACATAGCCTAGAATATCTGGAGAACAATACTAAGAAATTGTTAGAAAGAGAAAAGTCTGGCATAAACATGACGACCATATTTTCCAGGCCAAAATATCAGAACACATAGTCTGACAGTGGACCTTTTATTGATTTGTGAACTTGTTCATATGAAGTTGTACAAAGATGGATTGAGTTTGATATTTCACTGACTACACGACACAATGATATCCAGTTAAAAATCCAGTGTCTTTTGTCTGAAAACACTCCAGCAAATTTAGGGTTCTTCCCATTCCACTTCTGTTTCTTCCCGGCTAATCTGAAACCTCGAGAGAGACTTATGCAATATCCTGGCAAGGAGGAGGGGGATTTGCCTGTCTTTGTTGGTATCTCTTGAAGCTAACACTTCACTGTTGGCCTCAGTGGCTGAAGGGTCCTAGTTACCCTTTTCTCTTGGGTTCTGTTCAGCCAGGTCATTCTGCATCCTCTACCCAACACTGAGGCTCTCCAAGTCCCCCGCTGCTCTCAAATGCATCCATTTATTATTTTTTTCTTATGTTAATTTAAATTTACTTAGTTATCAGTGATGCAGAACATTTTTTCCCAAAAGTTTGCCAGTCATTTATATTTACTCCTCTGTGTTTTGTCTGTTCATATTCTTTGGTGACTTTTAAACACTGGGGTCCAGAGACAATGCTTTCTTACTTTGCTACACCAGCTCTCCTTGAACATTATCAACTGGTATGTGTTATATATTAAAGAGATTAAACCCTCTGTCTGCCATATTTTATAACATATATATTTTTAGTGTGTGGACAGTCCTTTTATTATCTTTTAAAAAAAATTTTATTTTAATGTAGCTAAATCTATTGTCAAATCTTCCTCTGAGGTGAGCTTAGTCTTAAAGCAGCAGCTTTTATACGTTTATCAATTTCCTTAAAAATCTGCCCCATTAACCTGACTATACTAGGCCCAAGATGGAGTCACTTATGCTAAGTCCCACATCAGCAACCTAGCTAGTTTCTCTTTCCTGTAAATGCCTGACTTTCCCAGGAGCCAAAACCAAGTCAATCAATCGACTCCCCTGTAAACGGAAACCTAAGATAGCCAGATAAGACTTGCTTGCTCAGTTTAACCTAGATCAAAGTTTCCCCTTAATCTCAAATAAGGAAAGAAAATGCCCACCAGCCAATCCAAAATTTGCCCAGAATACCTTACTTGTTCCTGTGTGTCTGTGTTTACAAAAACCTTTCCACTTGGTACGGTGCTTTGGAACTCTTTTTCATTTTTATTGTACTTTAGATGAAGGTTTACAGAACAAACTAGCTTCCCATTAAACAATTAGTACAGATATTGTTTTGTGACACCGGTTGCCAACCCCACAACATGTCAACATTCCCCCCCACCAACCTTGGGTTCCCTATTACCAACTTTCCTGTCCCCTCCTGCTTTCTTGTCGTTGCCTCTGGGCTGGTTTGCCCATTTAGTTTAGTTTTGTTTTATGGGCCTGTCTAATCTTTGGCTGAAGGGTGAACCTCAGGAGTGACTTCACTACAGAACTAAAAGGTGTCCCAGGGCCATACTCTCAGGGATTCTCCAGTCTCTGTCAGACCACCAAGTCTGGTCTTTTTTTTTCTTTTTGTGGGTTAGAATTTTGTTCTACATTTTCTCCAGCTCTGTCCAGGACCCTCTATTGTGATCCCTGTCAGTGGTGGTAGCAGTCAGTGGTGGTAGCCGGGCACCATCTAGTTGTGCTGGACTCAGTCTGGTGGAGGCTGTGGTAGTTGTGATCCATTAGTCTTTTGGACAAATCTTCCCCTTGTATCTTTGGTTTTCTTCGTTCTCCCTTGCTCCAGACAGGGTGAGACCAGTGGAGTATCTGAGATGGCTCCTCAGAAGCTTTTAAGACCCTAGATGTTACTCACCAAAGTAGAATGTAGAACACTTTCTTTACAAACTATGTTATGCCAATTTAGCTAGATGTTCCCTGAGACCATGGTCCCCACGGCCCTCAGCCCAGTAATTCGGTCCCTTAGAGAGTCTGGATGTGTCCATGGAGCTTCCACGACCTTGCCTTGGATAAGTTGTGCTGGCTTGCCCAGTATTATGTACTATCTTACCCTCCACCAAAGTTACCACTTATCTATTGTCTATATAGTGTCAAACACATCCATTTAGATAGTTACTTTGTCGTATATGTGACACAGGGGGCTTTGGTATGAGATTTGCAAATCTCATATTCTATATCCTAGGAAGCCACGTAATAGTCTTTTTGCTCAGATTCAACTCTTGCCCAATTCATTCAACATTTCTGTCTCCCGTCAATCACCCTACCTCACAAAATCCAGCACTTGGCCATTGGTGGGTGGGACACCAGGCCTTTTCTCAAAGACTATTTGTAACAAAACTTAGTCATACACACTCTGCTTCTTTCCTACCACTAGAAGGAAAACATGTATTTCCTGCTGTATTTGCGAAGAGATAAATTTGACCATCGTGGCGCCTTTCCCCCACACTTTATATAAATTGTACTCTGATTCTCTCATGCCTTGGCTCTTGGTATTCAAAATAAAGTTTTAGAATTAAAAACCACCCACAAAACCAACATTTTTTTCTCTCTGATTCTGTTTCACGCAAATCAAAAGTGATTTGGCTTTCAGACTATCGCCCCTGTTAGGTATTTTAAAAATCTTCTTAGAAGCTTGAAGTCAGGAATCTCACTAATTGCCCTTTCTGTGTCACTCCAGTCTGGAGGAGAGGGCATATAAAGTGCTCCTGGTGCTGCTTGAATGCTGTGGGAAGGGCAGGGGTGAGATTTTTAAAACACATAATATCAAAATATTTTTCTGCTGAAGTATAAAAAATTAGTTCATTTAAATTGGCTACTTTTATTGAAAAGAATGAAATTGGAATTGTCCTGGAAAATTCCAGTTTGTATGGTTATCATAGGTTGGATTGTACATTTTTAAGTATTCAGGGAATTCACTATTTGGGAACGGCCACAAGGGGCCAGAGAATGCTATGTGGTTAGCCACCTGGTTTCTGCCCAGCACGTAGCTGTGTCAGTGAACAGATGCATCTTTGTGCTCTCTTTAAATTCTATAAAGTGATTTGTCTACAGTTGTGTCATCCCACTAATGTCAAATCAATGGTTCTCAAATGGTGGTCAGATGAATCACCCAGAGGGCTTATTTGAAATGCATCTTGTTTTAAAATGCAGACTCCTGAATTCTACCTCTAGAGATTGAGTAAGTCTAGGGTGGAATTCACTAAGAATTTTTAAAAGACACCCAGGTGATCCTGGTTCAGGGGGTCCTCGAACCACACCTTGAGAAACATTATCTCAGCTCAGCTGGCTTGTTCCACACTTAGTGCTCCTTTAATTCAGCATCATCAATCGCCGCCCACGCATAGATGGCAGTGGTTCTGTGGCTTGCCAGGGCTCACTTAGAGAGCCTACTTGCTGGGGCATGTGGGTGCCCACCCACAATCTCCCATGCAGAATCAGCACCTCAACACCACCTGTGATTAAAGGATTTGCTTGGCATTCTGGCCATCTGGACACAAACACACAGCAGGTAGTGATAGGACTGCCAACAAAGTTACCAATACGTACAGGAGGGAGCTTTTGTTCCAGCAATTGGCCAGTCTTTGTGCCCTTGACAATGAGTTATCATTTTTAGAGATTTGATATTTTCCCCCTTAGGAAAATATTATCTTTTAATTCTTTCCTTAAAAATTAGCTTTTATATATGAAATATTCATCTTTTTGCTACCAAAATACCCTGAAAATTATACTCTGGCTTCATTTGAATAAAAGGTATCATACGAAGATTATATTTGTCTTCATTAGCAAAAGCAAGGCAATGAAGCCATTGGCAATTTATTATTGTTAAGATTTTTTTTTTTGTTTTATTGTTGCTGTACTGCTGCTAGCACTTTTTAAAGGGTCAAAATGCACTAGGACTACCTCATTTCTTAAAATGTAAAAAAAAATGTGAAATACAGATTTTTCTCCTCATTTATAACACCAATAATCCCAAAGATACTCAAAGGCATTTTTATTTTAAAGGTGTTACCTTTAAAAACATTCATGTGGTGGAAGAACAGACAGTGAGCACTCAAGTGTTTTGTGCTGACTCAAATCAGTTGTAGTAATTGGAGCCAGGAGAGCACACAGGTAAAATATTGGACTGGAACACAATACAAAATCTTAGAGCTTTGTCAAAATACAGTAGTGCTTATTTTAAAGTGCCATACTGGGGGAGGAATTATTTACTACCATGCCTATCTGACTTCCTAACAGTGAGACTTATCTAACAGTGAGGTATATTCTGCCAAGAAAATAAATCTAGATCAAATGAAGCATTGAAAATCAACCTGGACAATGCACTAGAAAATGTACAGTGAAATCTTAATGTATATGGGGAAATCCTTCCCAGATAAAGGGGAAAAGGACTAACCAAACTTAATTCACCTTCACTGCTCCATCACATTCACCCCATTTCAGCAGAGTAGGACCTAATGTTCCCAAAGAAATAATTTCTTCCTGTCTTAGTTATCTAGTGCTGCTATAACAGAAATACCACAAGTGGATGGCTTAAATAAAGAGAAATTTATTCTCTCACAGTTTAGAAGACTAGAAGTCCAAATTCAGGGTGTCAGCTCCAGGAGAAGTCCTTTTCTTTCTGTCTGCTCTGGAGGAAGGTCCTTGTCATCAATCTTCCCCTGGTCCAGGAGCTTCTTTGTGCAGGGAGTCTGGGTCCAAATGACGCCCTCCGCTCCCAGCACTGCTTTCTTGGTGGTATGAGGTCCCATGTCTCTCTGCTCGCCTCTCTCTTTTATATCTCAAAAAAGACTGGCTTAAAACACAACCTAATCCTGTAGATTGAGTTCTGCCTCTTTAACGTAACTGCCGTTAACTTCATCTCATCAACACCATAGAGATAGGATTTATAACACACAGGAAAATCACATCAGATGACAAAATGGTGGACAATCATACAATACTGGGAATCATGGTGTAGACAAGTTGACAGAAATTTTTTTGGGATACAATTCAATCCATGACACATCCCATATAGATGACAGCACAGGATATTTGGATATCAAATCCAAAAACCTGCACAAATTAATTGTAAAATTGCTACATTACATAGTGAAGGTGGAGGTGATGGAAATCATCTAAGCAACGTATGTTGAATAGACAGCTGGTAATGAGTCACTGGGCTTTGCCACTGTCATACATCACCTCATTTCCCTCTGCCTTCTTCCCCAGGTTTTCATAGCTTGGTCCACGATTTTTTCAGTTATCTCAGTGGGTAGGCTAATTCAAATCCCCTGCCCTCTCATTCCTTCTCCAATCTTCAATCTGATGGGACTTAATATTAAGTCCTTTGTCAGGCTGGGACTTTGGAGATCCAATGATTATTATTGCACCCTTGGGTTCGTTGTCCAGAATCTGAGATCTCTGCTCAGTATTTCTTATTGCCATTAAGTGGACAACCATGATCATGCATGCTTTATGCCCAAATCGCCAGTAATACCAATTACCCTTGCTGTTAATTCCTAATGCCATAACCCATGGCTCCAGGACTTTGTACTTGTGAGCTAAGGTGCTAAAAACAGAACCCATCTCCCCAGTTTCTCCCAGGGCCTTTCTTAAAAGACCACGTACACTTTCTTTACAAGAATACCACCTTACTACAAAAGTAAGCATCTATCAGGCGCGTTTATAAACACCAGGTCCAGTTTTGTCCAAATGAATAAGATGTTAACAATCCTTGGCTTTAGCTGCATATGCCCAATTCCTTCAATCCAAACTCTTTCAGATTTGGGCCCTCTTCTGATTACTGTCCAACAAATCTATCTTCTTTTCCTTGGTTCATCTTATGTCCCAGCTCTAAGCTTACCTTGCCGCTGAAGAAAAAATGGCTCTACCAAGTTCTTAAGGTCATATTAGGGCCTCAGATACACTTTGTCCAAGATCTTCTACACAGTCAGATCCTACCTGGTCTTCAGTCTTATAAGACTTTCTGCTCATTTCTAACTCTAACTCATTCCTTTCACTGATTTTCCTGTTGTTATTGCCTTCTCTTTTGGAGGCCCAGGACCCTTCTGCCTTTCATTGGCATCTAATCTTTCCTGGTTGTGCAGAATATGATGCCAAAATAGCATATGTAAGCACAGAAATTTCCAAACAAGAAATATGAGATATACAGTGTATTACACACAAATTGGAGAGTTAGATATGGGAAGAAGGCATTCCCCAAATAAACAAATTTAATTTAGGTCTAAAAAGTCTAATATGGATTCGAGCTTAGTATAATTGGATTTGTCTAACATGTAGATACTCAAGAAAAGAAATGCAATTGGTCATTTCCTAGAATGGTGAAATTAAGCAGAGTTATAACAGGACTGGTGGGGGTGGAGAAAAATGAGTGCTTTCATGTCTGATTAACAGAAATGGAAAGCAGTACCCATTTTGGGGAAAGTAATTTGCAGTATCTATTGAAATTTAAAAGGCAATGTCCTTTGACCCAACAACCCTGCTTAAATATTTATTGAGTGCTTCATTTGTGTCAGGCACTAGGAAAACCATGTTGAGAAAAAACAGCTCCCAACCCTCATGAAGCAAGTAGTCATGAAGGAGACAAATTATCAAATCATCAAGGAGATTAATGTTACTAAACTACAACTCTGATGTATGTTATGAAGAAAAGATGCATGATGCAAGTATATGGGGGAACTGACCAAGTTTGCAGGAGCCCTGGTGGCGCAATGATTAAGAGCTCAGGCTGCTAACTAAAAGGTCGGCAGTTAGAATCCACCAGCCGCTCCTTGAAAACCCGATGGGGCAGTTCTACTCTGTCCTCTAGGCTCACTATGAGTCAGTATTGACTTGACAGTAACAGGTTTGGTTGATCAAGTCTGCAGAGTCAGGGAAGGCCTCCTCGAAGGAAGTTAGATTGAAGAATGTGCAGTAGTAAACTGGGTAGAAGGAGGGAGAGAAGAGGGGAAATATTCCAGACAGAGAGAATAGCATGTGCAAGCATTTCCTGAATTTGTACATTTCTTACCTCGTCTACCACTATTGCCTTAGTCCAACAAGCCAAGCTTATTTCCATATTAGGGTCTTTGCATTCTCTGTTCCGTTTGCCTCGAATGCTCTTCCCCCTGGTGTCTGAATGTTTGGCTATCTTGCCATTTAAATCCCAACTATAACAGAAGCCTCTTTAGGGAAGGTTTCCCTGCCCACCCAATGAGGAGGAGCCAGTTAGCTATTCTCTCTTATATCAGGTTAAACTTGTTCTTAGCATGGCAATTAATAATTATCACTATCTGATATTTGTCTTGTTTATTTATTTTTGTGTTTGCTTTTTGTATGTTTTTTCTCACTCCACTCCTATAGAATGTAAGATGCGTTAGGAGCAGAAACCTTGCTTGTCTTTTCGCTGATTGTTATGGATTGAATTCTGTCCTCCCCAAAAAATATGTGTCAACTTGGCTAGTCCATGATTCTCAGTATTGTGTGATTGTCTACCATTTTGTCATCTGATGTGATTTTCCTATGTATTGTAAATCCTACCTCTATGATGTTAATGAGGTGGGGTTAGTGGCAGTTATGTTAATGAGGCAGGACTCAATCTACAAGATTAGGTTGTGTTTTAAGTCCATCTCTTTTGAGATATAAAAGAGAGAGGCAAACAGAGAGATATGGGGACCTCATACCACCATGAAATAAGAGCCAGGAGAACAGCGCATCCTTTGGACCAGGAGTTCCCCTGCTGAGAAGCTCCTAGAGCAGAAGAAGATTGATGACAAGAGCCGACAGAGAGAGAATGCCTTCCCCTGGAGCTGGTGCCCTGAATTCGGACTTCTAGCCTCCCAGACCGTGAGAGAATAAATTTCTCTTTGTTAAAGCCATCCACTTTTGGCATTTCTTTTACAGGTGCCCTACATAACTAAGACACTGATATAATCCCAGAGCCTTGAAGCAAATGAATAAAGATGTTCTGCAGATGGAGGAAGCAGAGAACACTGGAGGAATCACAAGAACTTTAGTGTGGCTAATGGCAGAAAAAGTGAGGAGGGAAGGCCATTCTGACTGTAGATGGAAACTTGATTAGAGTGGGGCAAGACTGGGTGACAGAGCACAATTAGGAAGATAGTACAAAGGCAGAGATGGTGGTACTGTGAACTAGTTGGATAGCAGTGGAGCTGGAGAGAAGTGGATGGACTGAAGAAATATTTAGGAGGTAAAACTATGGTTGGTGATGAATTGTGTAAGGGTGGTTATTTCTGCTTGTGCAACTATTTGGATGGTGATACCATTTGCTGAGATAGAAAATACTAGGGAAGACTGGGTTTGATGGAATTATGAGTTTGATTTTAGATATAATGAGTTTGTAGTAGTAGGATTTATAGGTCTAGGGTAATGAAAAGAGGTATGGGGTAGAAAAATAAATCAAGAGTAATCTAAAAAATAATAAATATGTTGCAATCTTTTGTACATGGTTTTGCAGTCAGCAGGAGAGGTCTAAGGTACAGACATATAAATATAGGCACCATTCCTATATACATGGTAATTGAAGCCTTGGGCATTGATGAGGTTGTCTAGGGAGAGACTATAATGTGCAAAGAGATGGGGGCCTACTGAACTTGAAGAGGTTGAATTGAGGTGATGGTGGCAAAGCAGACTGAGAAGAGCAGCAAAAGAGGTAGGAGGAAAAGCAGAGAGCTTTCCAAGAAACAGAGGGGATGGTCAAGACTGTGTTAAGGGTAGGAAATGTCCATTGGCTTTAACAAATATGGGTCATAGTGACCTTAGCGAGAGCTAGTCTATGGAGGAATCTATCTTACATAAACGTTACCACAAGTACATAAAGCTAAACGATGTTCCCTGAAACATTGTTTTTAATAGCAAAAAAGAAAAAAAAATCTATCTCAATAGGGGGCACAGTTAAGGACACTTCCTAGACATATCCAAACACATTGTGAGATTGGTTTACTGAGTTAAAAGACTTAGGACCATAGTCTCGTGGGACAACTCAGTCAATTGGCATAATATAGTTTATAAAGATAATGGTCTACATCCTAGTTTTGTGAGTAGCATCTGGGGTCTTATAAGCTTGCAAGTAGCCATCTAAGATACATCTATTGGTATCTTTTCATCTAGAGCAAAAGAAAATGAAGGAAACCAAAAACTCAAAGAAGAAACTAGTCTATAGGACTAACAGCCTACACGAAACACGACCTCCTGTAGCCCGAGACCAGAAGAACTGGATAGTGCCCGGCTAGCACTACTGACCATTCTGACCAGGGACACAATAGAAGGTACCAGTTAGAATGGAAGAAAAATGTAGAACAAAACTCAAATTCATAAAAAAGACCAGACTTACTGGACCAATAGAGACTAGAGGAACCCCTGAGACTATTGCCCTGAGATACCCTTTGAACTTGGAACTGAAGCCACTCCCGGCGGCCACTTTTCAGCCAAATAATAGATTGGCTTATAAAATAAACAATATCACTTGTGAGTAATGTGTTTCCTTAAACAGTCAATTATATGAGACCAAATGGTCAATACTTACCCAAAATTAAAGATAAGAAGCTAAGGAGGAGCAGGGAAGCTAGATTATTGGAAACAGAACAAACAGAATGGAAAAAATGAGAATGCTGATACATAGTGAAAATTGTAACCGATATCACATAAAAATCTGTATAAAAATTATTAAATGGGAACATAATTTGCTGTGTCAACTTTCACCTAAAACACAGTAAAATATTTTGAAAAAAGAAAAATCACAATCCATAAATAAAAAAAAAATCTATCTGAAAACAAACATCAATGGGGAACACCTACATAGATGATGATACACCCATATGTTGTTATTGTTGTTAGGTGCCGTTGAGTCGATTTCAACTCATAGTGACCCTATGTACAACAGAACGAAACACTGCCCAGTCCTGCATCATCCTCACAATCTTGCTATGCTGGAGCCCATAGTTGCAGCCGCTGTGCCAATCCATCTTGTTGAGGGTGTTCCTCTCTTTTGCTGACCCTCTACTTTACCAAGCATAATGTCCTTCTCCAGGGACTGGTCCCTCCTGATAACATGTCCAAAGTATGTGAGGCATAGTTTCAACAACCTCGCTTCTAAGGAACATTCTGGTTGTACTTCTTCCAAGACAGATTTGTTCGTTCTTTTGGCAGTCCATGGTATATTCAATATTCTTTGCCAACACCAGAATTCACAGGCATCAATTCTTCTTTGTTCTTCCTTATTCATCATCTAGCTTTCACATGCATAGGAGGTGACTGAAAATACCATGGCTTGGGTCAGGCACACCTTAGTCTTCAAGGTGATATCTTTGCTTTTCAACACTTTAAAGAGGTCTTTGGCAGCAGATTTGCCCAATGCAATGCGTCTTTTGATTTCTTGACCGCTGCTTCAAAAGATTGTGGATCCAAGTAAAATGAAATCCTTGGAAAACATCAATATTCTCTCTGTTTATCATGACGTTGCTTATTGGTCCAGTTGTGAGGATTTTTGTTTTCTTTATGTTGAAGTGTAATTCATACTAAAGGCTATGGTCTTTGATCCTCATCAGTAAATACTTCAAGTCCTCTTCACTTTCAGCAAGCAAGGTTGTGTCATCTGCCTAATGCAGGTTGTTAACTAGTCTTTCTCCCATCCTGATACCCTGTTCTTCTTCATATAGTCCAGCTTCTCCGATTATTTGCTCAGCATAGAGATTGAATAGGTATGGTGTAAGGATACAACCCTGATGCACACCTTCCCTGACTTTAAACCGTGCTGTATCCCCTTGCTCTGTTCGAACGACTGCCTCCTGATCTATGTTCCGGTTCCTCAAGAGCACAATTAAGTGTTGTGGAATTCCCATTCTTTGCAATATTATCCATAATTTGTTATGATCCACACAGTTAAATGCCTTTGCATAGTCAATAAACACAGGTAAACATCTTTCTGGTATTCTCTGCTTTCAGCCAGGATCCATCTAACATCAGCAATGATATCCCTCGTTCCATGTCTTTTTCTGAATCTGGCTTGAATTTCTGGCAGTTCCCTGTTGATGTACTGCTGCAGCCGCTTTTGAATGATCTTCAGCAAAATTTTACTTGTGTGTGATATTAATGATATTGTTTGATAATTTCAGCATTTGGTTGGATCACCTTTCTTGGGATCGATGGTACTGAAGGAAGAGGCCCAAGCTGCACTGAAGGCACTGGCAAAAAACAAGTCTCCAGGAATTGACAGAATACCAAATGAGATATTTCAACAAACGGATGCAGCACTGGAAGTGCTCACTCGTCTATGCCAAGAAATTTGGAAGACAGCTACCTGGCCAATTGACTGGAAGAGATCCATATTTATGCCTATTCCCAAGAAAGGTGATCCAACCAAATGAGCAAATTATTAAACACTCGTATACTGGAATGCAATTCAGTCATTGAAAGGGAGGTAATCTACAAATGCTGACATGGAAATATGCCCAGATATGTAAGTAAAGGAGAAAAGCAAGTCACCGATCAGTATAAACAGCCTGATGTATTTTTGTATTAACTGTGTAGATAGATAGATAGGTAGATAGATACAGTTGTATAAACATGGGGAAAATTGCAAAGAATATGTGCCAAATTGTTAACAGCAGCTTCTTTTTGGAGTGCTAATAAATGGCGTGAGAAAGAGGATAGGTATGGGGTGAATTATAGACACTTTAACTTTTTGTGTATCTCAAATAAAAAAGAAAGGAAGAAACTGGTCATGTGCCAAATCTCTTTCACTTTGTGATGGAAAAAGATAGTTTATAAAAACCTAATCCAATATAAAAGCTGAAGGTATAAATAATTGTCTCCAGAAATATGTCAGGCAAATGGATAATGTCATAACAGGCCAAGAAAGTTCAATTGGCACATTTTCTAATTGGAGGCTCTTTTGAAGTACAGAGCAATTATTAATGATTTTAAGTCAAATGCTAGGCATACCCAAAGTGGTAGCCTTCCTTAATAAACACTTCTTCACCTAATTTCAATTCCCATATTTTGTACATATCAGACAGAGATCTATGTTCACTCAGCACTTGCTTAGACTAATAGTTTTGTTGTTGGTTTCTTCTTTTTTTAAATTAATGAATAGGGGCTATTCGAAACTAAACAATGATGAACGGTACAGGGATTCATGGACTTACTAATTGTCCTTTTCTTTGACAGAGGTATTCGGTGTGTATCTTTGTGTTTGGCGGAGATGGATATAAACACAAATGTACATTATATATATATTTAAATTTTGTGTCTATATAAAAATAATGTTTATTCTTCTGTGTTGGAGATTGCAGTATGTAAATGTCATGTGCAAACTCAGACTTTTCTTTTATCTTTATATACGTATATCTACATAGTTGTATATTGAGTTATAAATTGATAATACATTATTCCTAAGCAATATTAATTTATTCATTGAAAAAAGGAATCATCTTATCCATTTTAATATTTAGGTCACTAAAGTTCATACTGTTTTCCAAATATGTTATTAAATACAAATTACAGTAAAAACCTGTGAGAGCCAGAAACTGTGTAAGATAGAAACCTGTCAGAGAAGGAAAACTCAAATATTTTCCACAAAATGAACCATAGAAAACTGGTAAGACTGCACCCTGTCAAAGGTGGAAAACTTGAGAGACCTGGAAAAACAAGGCAGTCCCATCAAGTTCCAGCTATCACAGGTGTCACTGTATAGAATTTAAGCAGATATAATATATAAGGTATTTTTTAAAGTTTCTTTTAAAATTTAATCATTTTGAGTTTGATTTCAATAAAAAAGGAATAAATCACTAATAGCATAATGTTTATTGTTTTAATTAACATAATTAAAAATCAGGATGAATAAACTGCAAAAAATTCTTAAACTGCTAAGAAGGCATTTTAAAGATTATTAAAAATGTGTTTTTCATAATAAGCTTCATTTGGTCTCATAAATGGATCAGGTTTATAAAACGCATAAAATGGCCTTGCTCAAAGTATGTGAAGTCTGATAAATTTGCATACTTTTTAATTTAAGAGTAACTTATTAACTTAAGTCACTCGCCATTGTTAAATTAAAACATCTGCAACATTCTGAAACAAACAGAATGCAAGAAAGGGCTTTAAGCCCAGGAAATTTTAAAACTATTTTTTCTCATTTCTGGATAATTAACTAAGATTCCATCCTTCCTTATCCGATGAGATTTAGACTTTAGATATAAATATATTTTATAGTCATGATGTATGAAGTACTGCAAAGACACATACAAAGAGTGATTCAATAAAAAAAGGAGACACAAAAGCAAATATTGATTTCTGATAGTACATACCTATGATTTACCTTGGATGTATGAATATAATTTTTTTGTTAGCTGTCCCTGCATTGTAGCTCTTGCAAGCTAAACTACTATTTCAAGTACAAAATCTTAAACATACAGTTTTGTGAAATTTTGAAATGTTTAGGAACTCAAAAGTGAAGCCTAATTTTAAAACATCATTTTAAACATTGCATTTGTCTGTGTGAGTTGCTGAGCTGGAGCACTAAAAAATCTTTGGGCCCATCCTCCTGCCTCTAGACAGGGTCCATGTAGTCATCCCAAAGGTCTCAGATGCTATTTTATTTTTAAATACCTTGGTTTATGGTGATTTTACAGCCTTCCTTGTAACCCATGCTTAGTGTTTAGAATTCCTTTTTCTCAAGAAGCCCTTCTCTAGGGTAAACTAAAAAGAAACAGTAAAAGAGGACTAAGAAGCTTTAAAATATTCATTCCTTTAAAAAAAAGGATATTCTCTTATAGAATATCACTGTCCTAAGTCAATTAAGAGAGAGTCGGCTTGCCCAGAAGAACTAGATGGTGCCCAGCTACCACTATTAACCATTCTGATCAGGGCCACAATAGCTAGACCCAGATAGAAGGAGAGAAAAATGCAGAACAGAACTCAAATTCTTAAAAAGTCCAGACTTACTGGACCAGTTAAGATTGGAGGACTCCCTGAGACTATCACCCTGAGATATTCTTTAAACCTTGAACTGGAAATATCCTGAGGTCACCTTTTAGTGAAATAACAGATTGGCACACAAAATAAAGGATATTATCTGTGAGTACGGCGCTCCATTAAAAAACCATCTATATGCTACTGAGGTCACTCTTGAAGTTCACCCTTTAGCCAAAGATTAGACAGGCCCATAAAACAAAACGAGACTAAATGGGCACACCAGCCCAGGGGCAAGGAAGAGAAGGCAGGATGGGGACAGGAAAGCTGGTAATGGGGAACCCAAGGTCAAGAAAGGGAGAATGTTGACATGTCGTGGGGTTGGCAACCAATGTCACAAGACAATGAGTGTATTAATTGTTTAGTGAGAAACTAATTTGCTCTGTAAACCATCTAAAATACCAAAAAAAAAAAAGAGAGAAAAAAAAAATCTATATGAGACTAAAAGGTCAACAATTACTCTAAAGCAAAGATGAGAAGATAAGGGGGCAGGGAAACTAGAGTACTGGAAATGGAACAGCAAGAACACAATTATAAAGAATGTTAACACATTGTGAAAAATGAAACTAATGTCACTGGACAATTTTTGTAGAAATAGTCAAATGGGAACCTAATTTGTTGGGTAAACTTTCACCGAAAACACAATATTATCATTAAAAAATAAATAGAGTCGACTTGAGTAGGAAATGAAAGTCATATATGATTGTATCTCAGGGACAGTGCTTTCCTCTGTGACTGCAAACTTGGGCTCACAGTTGCTCCTGGCAATCACCCCAAAGAGCTCGACTGAATGGAATCCCAAGAAAAGGTTGCTTCAAGTGTTCAGTGTGTCTCCCTTGGCTAGTCTGAAGGACCACAACCTCTTCTCTCAGCTTTTTTCTGCCTCCTTTGGTCTCCCCTAACCTCACTATAGAGTCCCTGGGTAGTGCAAATGGTTAACACGTTCAGCCGCTAAAGAAAAAGTTGGAAGTTTGAGAGGTGCAGCCAGAGGTGCCTCAGAAGAAAGCCCTGGTGATCTACTTCCAAAAAATCAGCCACTGAAAACCCTATGGAGCACAGTTCTACTCTGGCACCCATGGTGTTGCCATGAGTCAGAATCCACTTGACAGCAACTGGTCTTATCCTAACTATGAACACAGAGATCTCACTACAAAAAAGAGAATGTCCTCTTATAATGCATTATTGAAATTCATGGTCCCTGGGTATGCTCCCTGCGTGGGAGCCCGGGTGGTGCAGTAGTTAAGTGTTCGGCTGTTAGCCAAAAGGTTGGCAGTTTGAACCCACCAGCCACTCCTTGGAAACCCTATGAGGCAATTCTACTCTGTCCTACAGGGTAGCTGTGAGTTGAAATTGACTTGCAAGGGCTTTTTTTTTTTTTTTTCTTAATGCGCCTACCCTTCCATTTTTCTTCCTTGCCCACCTCCCTTCACCACCACCTGATATATATTTATAAACCCCAGAAATGGTTTCTAGAGGACCCTGTTCTATACCAATCAGATAAATAAACCCCAGAAAACCCAATTATCATTTATTATCATATTAATATACCACCACTCTTTTATGTTTGCATTTTGTTTTTTTCCTTTTTTTAAAATTGTGATTTAGGTGAAAGTTTTCAGAGCAAATTAGTTTCTCATTCAAAAATTTATACACAAATTGTTTCATGACATTGGCTGCAATCCCGCATTGTGTCAGCACTCTCCCTCTTTCCCTTTACACCTTGGGTTCACTGCGTCTATTTGTCCAGTTTTCCTGTCCCCTCCCGCCTTCTCGTCTGTTCCTGGGCAGATGTTGCCCATTTAATCTCGTATACTTGATTGATTTAAGAAGCACATTCCTCACATATGTTATTGTTTGTCTTATAGGACTGCGTAATCTTTGGCTGAATGGCGAACTTCAGGAGTGGCTTCAAGTCTAAGTTAGAAGGGTGTCTGGGGGCCAAAGTCTCAGGGGTTTCCTACAGTCTCTGTCAGACCAGTAAGTCTTGGTCTTTTTTGGGTATTTGATCCTTAGTGTTCTACATTTTTCTCTCGCTCTGTAAGGGATACTCTGTTGTAATCACAGTCAGAGTGGTCAGCAGTGGTAGCCGGGCACCCATCTAGTTCTTCTGGTATCAGGGTTGTGTAGGCTGTGGTTCATGTGCTCTATTAGTCCTTTGGACTAATTGCTCTTATGGGTCTTCAGTTTTTTTTCCCTCTCCTTTGCTCTGGACTGGAAGAGACTGATAGTTGTATCTTAGATGGCCTCTCCCAAGTTTTTAAGACCCCAGACACTACTCACCAAAGTAGTATTTAGAACCATGTTATACCAATTGATATTGATATCCCCCGAGTCTGTGGTTCTTTGCCTTTGAGCCTGAGAACTTCATCCCATGAGGTGTTTAGTTATGTTTAAGAGGTTTCCCTGACTGTGTCACTTGTGTGCTCTAGTGTCTATATTAATACATAAGGAACACCTACAGTCATGTATTTAGAAGTTTCCACCTCTAAATCTGTATCTGCCAGTGGGTATGTTCCCTTACCCTCTTCCTCACCACTTGGCATATCTATCTATGTATCAATTCGTAGAATACTGTTTGTTGATTCTATTGCTGCAGGACTGTCTATGCTACAGTAGTTACTATACAAACCAGACCTGTTGTCATGGAGCCGATTCGACTTGCAGCAACCGACCATAGTTGTCCTTTATGCCTGTGTTCCTCTCAGTGTCCTCTTTTGCCATGGTCATGTTGTGCTGACTTCTCCCATATCGTATATTACCTTTCCCTTCACCAGTACTAACTTGTGTCTACTATCTCTTTGGTAATTTTCCCTCCCTCCCCCTCCCATCCCTGGTAACCATCAAAGAGTCTTTTTTTTCTTTTCCCGTGTGTAAACCTTTTGTTGTTACTTTATAAAAGTGGTCTCATACAATATTTGTCTTTTTGCAGATTCATCACTATCCTTTATTGTTGTGTAGTATTCCATTTTGTGTATGTACCACAGTTGGCTAATCAATTCATCTGTTGATGGGCACTTAGGTTACTTCCACCTTTTTGCTATTGTGAATGTTGCAATGAACATGGGTGTGCATATGTCTATTAGTGTCATGGCTCTTATTTCTTTAGGGTATATACCTAGGAGTGGGATTGATAGATCATATGGTGTTTCTATTTCTAGTTTTTTGAGCAAGTGCCATATTGTTTTCCATAGTAGTTATACCATTTTACATTCCCACCAGCAGTGTATGAGTTTCAATCTCCCCACATCCTCACCAGCACTTGTTATTTTCTGGTTTTTGATTAGTGCCAGTAATGTCAGGGTGAGGTGGTATCTCACTGTAGTTTTGATTTGCATCTAATTGCTAATGATTGTATTTTTTCATATTTTGTTAGCAGCCTGAATGTCTTCTTTGATGAAGTGCGTCTTAGTCATCTAGTGCTGCTCTAACAGAAATACCACAAGCGGATGGCTTTAACAAACAGATGTTTACTCTCTCCCAGTCCAGTAGGCTACAAGTCTAAATTCAGGGCATTAGCTCCAGGAGAAGGCTTTCTCTCCCTGTTGGCTCTGGAGGAAGGTCCTTGTGATGCATCAGTCTTCCCTTGGTCTGGGAGCATCTCAACGCAGGAACCTCAGGTCCAAAGGATGCACTCTGCCCCTGGCACTGCTTTCTTAGTGGTGTGAGGTTTCCATGTGTCTCTGTTTGCTTCTCTCTTATATCTCAAAAGAGATTGGCTTAAGACACTGTCTAATCTTTTATACCTCATCAGTATAACTGCTGCTAATCCATCTTATTAGATCACAGTGATTGAATTTACAACACATAAGGAAATCACATCAGATTACAAAATAGTACACAATTATGCAACACTGGGAATCATGACCCAGCCAAGTTGACAGATATTTTTGGGGACACAGTTCAATCCATGACAAAGTGTCTGTTCATATTCTTTGCCCATTTTTAAATTGGGTTATTTGTCTTTTTTTGTTGAGGTATTGAAGTTTTCTATAAATTTTAGAGATTAGACCCTTTTCGGATATGTCGTAGCCAAATTTTTTTCCCGAATCCATAGATTCTCTTTTTACTCATTTGGAGAAGTCTTTTGTTGAGCATAAGTGTTTAATTTTTAGGAGGTCCCATTTATCTAGTTCATTTTTCTTCTGTGTGTGCATTTTTAGTTATGTTTGGTAATCTATTTATGCCGTATATTAGGGCCTCTAGGGTTGTCCCTAATTTTTCCTCCATGATCTTTATAGTTTTAGGTTTTATATTTAGGTCTTTGATCCATTTTGCGTTAGTTTTATATGTTTGCATTTTAAAAGGAACTTTCTTAAGATAAAAATTTATCATACAAACACCTTGGTAAGCCAGAGGGGAAGATGATTTTTGTTCAGAACTGTGTAACTCATTAATAGTTTACTTATAGCAACAATAAACTAAAGAAATAAAGCATTATCTTTACAAAAAGCACTAACCTGTCGATGGAAAATGTTAGGATGTTTGCACGCTAAAGAGATCTGCCTGGTAAACTTAGCGCTCATTTTATTCATTTTTTACTTCTGGTTTAGTGTTCCCATTAGTTACCTGTATTTGTACGCTAAAGAAACTAAAGTAAGTTACATAGTTCTCAGTGCTAATAACATTAATGCCGAGAATCTGACAAAGAAAACCGATGGTCCTCCGATGACCCATTAAATGCCTCTGTCTTCAACAGGGCTTCAGACCGGTTCATTCTGGTTTGAACCCCTGCTGAGAATTTGCATTTCCACCCCAGATATACTGAATGAGAATCTACCTTTTAGTAAGATACTCAGGTGATTCTTATGTATAATAAATTTTGAGAACCACTGCTCTACTAGTGGTTCTCAGAATTGGTCCCTTACCAGCAGCATTAGCACAGCCTGGGATCTTGTTAGAAATGCGCATTCTCAGCAGGGGTTTGAACTGGACCGAACCATTCAAAGCCCTGGTCTGCAGCCATGCCTTGTTTCCTAGCTCCAACATATTTTATTGTCTGATGTAATTGATTACTTATATTATGGACTAAATAGAAATGCCAGATTGATTCTTTTTGGAAGAACAATCTAGGGTATCTGCTTACACTTCTGTTACATGCTCATTATGAGTCAGGATAGTCAGATGAAAGAATTCTGGACTGCAAGTTGGTGGAATATCTGAATTCTAGCCCCAGATTTGCCACTAACACCACCCAGGGCAAACCACCCAGATATTTCTTATTGCAGATTCTGATTCAGTAGGTCTGAGGTGGGGTCTGAAGGTCTGCACTTCTAACTAGCTCCCAGGTGATGTTGATTCTGCTGCTCTTCAAATCACACTTACAGCAACAAGGCCTTACAATGTCTAATGCACATGTGTAGCTAATAATGGCAATTGTACTTATCACACAGTTGCACTGTATGAGTGAAATAATAAAAAATGTTTGGAAAGTAAAGAACTATATAAACAGGAAATTTTATGACTTAAGATATTAGTACTCTGCTTTTGAAACAAATCCAGTATGAAAATGTAATTTTGCAAAATAGATCAATAAAGAAATAATTAACTTTAACTGATGATTCTGTGCTTTATAAGAGGTGTTAGGATGATGTTTCTTCAATTATTGAGATTCCCTAATATATTTCAGGTGATTGAACATTAAAAATTATATTTGCTACTGTACAGCCATGGTAGTCAAAACAGCTGGTACTGGTACAATGACAGACACATAGACCAATGGAACAGAATCGAGAACCTAGACTTAAATCCATCCACCTATCGTCAGCTGATCTTTAACAAAGGACCAAAGTCCGTTAAATGGAGAAAAGACAGCCTTTTAACAAATGATGCTAGCAAAACTGGATGTCCATCTGGAAAAACATGAAACAGGGCCCATATCTCACATTATACACAGAAACTAACTCAAAATGGATCAAAGACCTAAGTATAAAACCTAAAATGATAAAGATTATGGAAGAAAAAATAGAGACAATGCTAAGGACCCTAATACATGGCATAAATTTGATACAAACCATAACTAACAATACACAAACACCAGAAGAGAAACTAGATAACTGGGAGCTCCTAAAATGTAAACCTTTATGCTCATCAAAAGATTTCACCAAAAGAGTAAAAAGAGAACCTACAGACTGGGAAAAATTTTCGACTATGAGATATCCAACAAGGGTTGAATCTCTAAAATCTATAGAACATTTCAACACCTCAATAACAAAAATACAAATAATCCAATTAAAAAATGGGCAAAGGATGAACAGACACTTCACCAAAGAAGACATTCAGGCAGCTAACAGACACATGAGGAAATGCTCCAGATCACTAGCCGTTACAGAAATGCAAATCAAAACTACAATGAGATACCCTCTCACCCTGACATTAGCGGTATTAATTTAAAAAAAAAAAAAGAAAATAATAAATGTTGGAAAGATTGCAAGGAGATTGGAACTCTTATGTACTGCTGGTGGGAATGTAAAATGGTATAACCACTATGGAAAACGATATGGCGCCTCCTCAAAAGCTAGAAATAGAAATATCATATGATCCAGCAATCCTACTCCTAGGAATACAGCCATACCTCGGAGATATTGCGGGTTCAGTTCCAGACCACTGCAATAAAGCAAGTCATACAGATTTTCTGGTCTCCCAGTGCATATAGAAGTTATGTGTATACTATACTGTAGTCTATTAAGTGTGCAAAAGCATTATGTCTAAAAAAAACAGTGTACATACCTTAATTAAAAAATATTTTATTGCTAAAAAATGCTAACCACCATCTGAGCCTTCAGTGAGTTGTAATCTTTTTGCTGGTAGAGGGTCTTGCCTCAATGTTGATGGCTGCTGACTGATCAGGGTGGTGGTTGCTGAAGACTGGGGTGGCTGTGGCAATTTCTTAAAATAAGACAGCAATGAAGTTTGCTGCATCAATTGACTCTTCCTTTCATGAAAGATTTCTCTGTAGCATGTGATGCTGTTTGATAGCATTTTGCCCACGGTAGAACTTCTTTCAAAATTGGAGTCAATCCTCTCAAACTCTGCCGCTGCTTCATCAAGTGAGTTTATGTAATATTCTAAATCTTTTGTTGTCATTTCAACATTGTTCAAAGCATCTTTACCAGGAGTAGATTCCATCTCAAGAAACCACTTTCTTTGCTCATCCATAAGAAGCAACTCCTCATCTGTTAAAGTTTTATCGTGAGATTGTAGCAATTCAGTCACATCTTCAGGCTCCACTTCTAATTCTAGTTCTCTTTCTATTTCCACCACATCTGTACAGTTTCTTCCTCCACTGAGCCCCTCAAAGCCATCCATGAGGGTTGGAACCAACTTCTTCCAAATTCCTGTTCATGTTGATATGAATGTTCTTAAGGGCATCTAGAATGGTGAATCCTTTGAATTACGAAGGTTCTTAAGGGCATCTAGAATGATGAACCCTTTCCAGAAGGTTTTCAATTTACTTTGCCCAGATCCATCACGGGAATCACTATCTACGGCAGCGACAGCCCTATAAAATGTATCTCTTAAATTATTAAGACTTGAAAATTGAAATTATTCTTTGATCCATGGGCTGCAGAATGGATGTTGTATAAGCAGGCATGAAAACGTTAATCTCCTTGTACATCTCCATCAAAGCTCTTATGAGACCAGATGCATTGTCAACGAGCAGTAATATTTTGAAAGGAATTTTTTTTTTCTGAGCAGTAGTTCTCAACAGTGGGCTTAAAATATTCAGTAAACCATGATGTGCTATCATCTAGGCTTTGTTGTTCTATTTATAGAGCACAGGCAGAGTAGCCTTAGCATAATTCTTAAGGGCCCTAGGATTTTCAAAATGGTAAACGAGCATTGGCTTCAACTTAAAGTCACCAGTTGCATTAGACCCTAACAAAAGAGTCAGCCTGTTCTTTGAAGCTTTGAAGCCAGGCATTGACTTCTTCTCTCTAGTTATGAAAGTCCTAGATGGTATCTTCTTCCAATATAAGGCTGTTTCGTCTACACTGAAAATCTGTTGTTTAGTGTAGCCACCTTCATCAATTATCTTAGTTAGATCTTCTGGGTAACTTGCTGCAGCTTCTACATCAGCACTTGCGGATTCATCTTGCACTTTTACATTATGAAGATGGCTTCTTTCCTTAGACCTCATTAACCAACCTCTGCTAGCTTCAAACTTTTCTTCTGTAGCTTCCTCACCTCTCTAAGCCTTCACAGAATTGAAGAGTTAGGGCCTTGCTCTAATTAGCCTTTGGCTCAAGGGAATGTTGTGGCTGGTTGGATCTTCCATCCAGACCACTAAAATGTTCTCCATATCAGCAATAGGGCTGTTTCGCTTTGTTATCGTTTGTGTGTTCACTGGAGTAGCACTTTTAATTTCCTTCAAGAACTTTTCCTTTGCATTCACAACTTGGCTAACTGTTTGGCGCAAGAAAAAGAGGCCTAGCTTTCGGTCTGTCTCAGGTTTCGACATGCCTTCCTCACTAAGCTTAATCATTTCTAGCTTTTGATTTAAAGTGAGAAACGTGGTGGGACTCTACCTTTCACTTGAACACTTAGAGGCCATTGTAGGGTTATTAATTGGCCTAATTTCAATATCGTCTGTCTCAGGGACTTGGGAAGCCCAAGGAGAGGGAGAGAGACAGGGAAACAGCTGTTTGGTGAAGCAGTCAGAACACACACAACATTTATTGATAAAGTTCACCATCTTGTATGGGCGCAGTTGTGGCACCTCAAAACAATTACAATAGTAACATCAAAGATCACTGATCATAGATCACCATAACAGATTATGAAAAAGTTTGAAACATTACAAGAATTAACAAAATGTAACACAGAAACACGAAGTGAGAACATGCCATTGTAAAAATGGCACCAATAGACTTGCTCAACACAGGGTTGCTACAAACCTTCAATTTGTAAAAAAACGCAGTATCTGTGAAGCGCAATAAAATGAGGTATCTCTGTACATCCTAGAGAAATAAGAGCTGTCACACAAATAGACATATGCATACCCATGTTCATTGCAGCATCATTCACAATAGCAAGAAGATGAAAACAACCTAAGTGCCCATCAACAAATGAATGGATAAACAAATTATGGTACATATAAACAATGGAATACTATTTAACGATAAAGAACAATGATGAAGCTGTGAAATACCTCCCAACACGGATGAATCTGGAAGACATTATGCTGAATGAAATAAGTCAATCACAAAAGGACAAATATTGTATGAGACCACTATTATAAAACTCAAGAAAAGGTTTACATACAGAAAAAAACAATCTTTGATGGTTAGGTTATGAGGCATGGGAGGGGTGGGAGAGGAAATCACTAACTAGATAATAGGCAAGTGTTATTTTGGTGAAAGGAAAGACAACACACATTATTGGGGAAGTCAGTATAACTTGACCAGGGCAAAGCCATAGAACTTCCTAGACATGTCCAAACACCTTGAGTGACTGAGTTACTGGGGCTGAGGGCTGGGGACCATGGTCTCCGGGAACATCTAGGTCAATTGGCATAACATAGTTCATAAGGAAAATGTTCTACATCCTACTTTGGTGAGTAGCGTCTGGGGTCTTAAAAGCTTGCGAGCGGCTATCTAAAATACACCTATTGGTCCCATCATGTTTGGAGCAAAGGAGAATGAAGAAAACCAAAGACACAAGGAAAATACCAGTCCAAAGTTACCACCAAGTACCACAGCCTCCGCCAGCCTGAGCCCAGAACAACTGGATGGTACCAGGCTACCACCACCGACCGTTCTGACAGGGATCACAGTAGAGAGTTTCAGACAGAGTGAGAGAAAAGTGTAGAACAAAATTCAAATTCACAAAAAAAGACATGACTCACTGGTCTGACAGAGACTGGAGGAACCCCTGGGACTATGGCCCCTGCACAATCTGCTAACTCAGAACTGAAGCCACTTCCAAAGTCCACCTTTCAGCCAAAGACTAGACAGGCCTACAAAACAAATAACACATGTACAGAACGTGCTTCTTAGTTCCTTCAAGTATATGAGACCAAATGAGCAACACCTGCCCAAAGGCCAAAATAAGAAGGCCAGAAGGGACAGGAAACCCAGACGAATGGACACGGGGAACCTAGGGGTAAAGGAAAGGGAGAGAGTGCTGACATATTAAGGGACTGCAACCAACGTCATAAAATGATTTGTGTATAAATTTTTGAATGAGAAACTAATTTGTGCTGTAAACTTTCACCTAAAACACAATAAAATTAAAGAAATAATAATAATTTGAGCACTATCCCCACTGTAGTCAGAGACCAGATTATGGGGCTCTTAGGAAAGTGTTTTCTCTTCTTCAGTTTGGATTTAGACTGTATTGTTGCTAAGAATAAACACTTGTCTTTTGTTTAAAAAATGTATTTAATGCTCATGAGAACAAATATTGCATAGTTCTCTGTATGTCAGTAATTTACCATAAGCTTGTAGTGATATCTGCAGTCAGATTCTATTTAATACCTAGATAACCATTCAATTTCTTTCTATCTGATATAAAATCTTACCTGAACTCACTGAAAGAACTAATTTGACTGTTTTTCTCCTACTGAGTGTGTACTGAGTGTGCTGAAGCACTTAGTGTATGTATATAGGGGAGCACACATTTAATATTGTCCTGAAAGAATCAACACTGCCCAAAACAGTGAACGTACCTATTAGAAACAATGACATCTATTATTTCAGAAAAGAGGATTTTAGTGACTCACAAAGGCACTATCTCTTTGCCAGTTTACAAAATTTATTTATATCACTTTTAAGCCTGTATTGAGTCCAAGCTAGAACTTATTTTGAGACAAGTTGCTGTTCAAAATAAATAGCTCTAAATTGGTGGACGGTAGGAAGCCAAAATCTTTAGGCTGATAAAGAAAATAAGAAAGAGGACATTGAGTGAGTGAGTAAGTATGTTTTAACGTGAGGACTGGTGTTGCCAGCCACTGTCTTTCTTATAAATTCACAGTAAGTCACTGAATGCAACAATGGGGAAGCAGTACACCAATCATTAAAGACTGTTAAACAGAGAAACTGGAGCAAATCCACAGATGTCTTAGAAATAGAGGACCAGGAGTTGGCATGAAGTATTTATTAAGCTGTATCTAAAAACTGTACGATCAGTTTGAATGATTTTGCAATTTGGCTGCTAGACAGAAAAAATAAAAAATAAAAAACCCAATTCTTTATACCGTGAAGGAAAAAAAATGGTTCTCATAAGTTTCAATTTGAAGAAGAAGAAGAAAAAAATCTTTAGATACCCTAACTGACCTACATAGCAATACCCAAAACAAACCAAACCCATTGCTATGGAGTCAATTCCAACTCATAGTGACCCTGTATGACAGAGTAGAACTGCCCCAGAGGGTTTCCAAGGCTGTAAATGTTTACAGAAGCAGACTGTCACATCTTTCTTCTCTAGAGTGGCTGGTGGCTTCAAACTGTAGACCTTTTGGTTAGCAGGAAAGTGCTTAACTACTGCACCACTGGGGCTCCTTCACATAGCAATAGCCTGGCACTTTTACCCAACTCCCCTTCCTAGTAAGTAACAGATTAGTTGGAAACATTTTGTAAAACGTTTTCTCTCTGACATTAATGGCTCTTTGTTTATATGACTGTATGCTGCATTGATTATAAAGGCATTTGTCTGATACTTGTTTTATACCTTTACAGGAACACAGCAAGGATTAGGAGTTATTTTATATACTTTCTCAATTTATTGAGTAGTAAAACCAGGAACAAAGAAACTAGAGGAGTCAGAGATTAGATGGCAACGTAGTAGCTTTGATTGAATCCAGTTCAGAAAGACAGTTAACTGCTTCCGAAAGTATTCATAAGAGTCCTGGCCCTAAACTGTATATTTGACCATACTTGACTATATATTAAAAACAGTTTACAAATGAGCAAAAGTAAGTGGATTTAATTAGCACTCAATGGCTAGCTAACACAGTGCCTGGACCATAGTAGGTGTTCAATACATATTTGTTGGGTAATGAGTGAATATTAAGACTAGAGTGTCCTTGCTATGTCTTTTCAGAAAGACATCTTTCAGATGTTCACAGTTACCCTCCCCAGTCCCCACCCCTGCCTCCTAGAAACAGTGGAACTAGAAAGCAGCATTAAAATAATAAACTTAGAATTTAGATGACAAATAGTCTAGCTCATTATTTTGCAGCTGAGAAAGCTCTGGGCCCACAGATGCAACCAGCCTTAATTAGATTCTACATCCTCCACAACCGGCTAGTCTCATTAGTAGACTAGAATCAGAGCTCCTGACTTCCTGTTCTCTCTGTGGGACTTCTCACTGCTTCTGTCAAGACCCAAGATCGCTGGGAAGGGTGGAGCCTGGTGGAGGAGGAAAAAGTTGGCCAGTCAATAGCTACAATGAAGTTAGTTTACTCTTGCGGATCAGGACTCAGGCCATATTTGGGTGTGGTGTGAATACAGCTGTACTCAGAGAAGGACAAACAAAGTGGGTGGTAAATAAATTATCAAAAGTATAAAATGCAAATATTCCAACAGGTGGATGAGATTCTAGTCCCAGGTTGCAAATTTCTACAACTGTAACCCTTTTTCATAAGAGAGGTTATTTAGTTTGAAAGGAGAAAGATGGAGTTAGGTCCCAATTTAAAGCCAAATAAAATCAATATATGTGGACCTCATATAAATTTACTATATTTACATGAAATTTGATAGAATCTCAGGATAAAGTTCTATTTCAGAGGAAATTTGACTAATAGCAGTGCTAACAATCTCACATTTTGTAATAACAATTTGCTTAAAGGTGAGTTCTTTTTTATTCCTTTCAAAGAAACTACTTTGGAATTTCAATTTTTAGAAATCTACCATAAGGAGGTTTTTCCTACAAGTTAGTTCAATGGCAAGAAATTGAAGTTATCATTAAAAGGAATAGTAGAGAATTTCTCCTTTTTTTTTTAATGCTACAAAAATGTGAACGAAGCTTGTAAATTGCTTGTGTTAGGATGTGTGTATGTGTGTGTGTGTGTGTGTGTGTGTGTGTGTGTGTGTTGAAGTTGAGTGCTGATGGAAACGCTCCAAGGACTGTAATACTAGGAAGTGGATTACAGCCAAGCGCCTTTGGTTTTGGAGAAGGCGAGCACGAGCCAGAGAATGCTCCCAGTACTGGTGGGAGGTTATTTGGAGTTGAGGTGGGGTGAGCCTATTTGATGCCCAGCAGCAGAAAGAAACAATGGTTCTCTGATAATTAGGATAGTCATCCCAGCAGGAGAGCACATCATCTTTGTTTCTAACAGACACAAGTGTCTCCTGGCTATGGCTTAATCTTGCAAGAACTTTAATTTTGAGGAATCATGATATCTTTGTTAGTATGCTTCATAAACAGACATAGAAGGTGAAATTCTAGGATTTGTTCATTGTTCAAGACATCTTGTAAACCACAGAAGCAAAAAAAACACTGCAAAATCACCAAGATAATATTTCTTATCAGTATACTTATGTACATTTAATTCTTTTTTTTTTTTTTTTGTCCTTCCTTCTCTTTTATCTTGCTCTTTTAGATACAGTCAGCTGAGTATTTTCTATTTCCCAAAACCTTTCTTCCTGTCTATTTTCACGATTAAAATACTTTTCCAGGCCTGGTCATTTAATTGAACATATAATACTAGGGTCACTCTGAGTGGGAATTGACTCGACGGCAATGGGTTGGTTTTTCGTTTTATAATACCTCTTATCCTGGAACTTTCTGATTTTAACATCAAAATCAAAGTGAAGGGCCCTACTGGCAAATTCTTTTTCTTTTGTGTCATATACCCTCATAGGGTCGCTATAAGTCAAAATCAACTCAACGGCACGCAACAACACCCTCATAGGGTACAGATCTGACTTTTTCTAAGCCTAATGCTTCTGCTTTTTTTTTTCTTTATTTATATCATCTTTAGTGCTATCTCAGTGACCTTTAATGATCTGATCCTCTTTTTCATCATGAAAAATTTAACATTTTTTACTATTAAACATTCTTTTAAAAGGTTAAAAAACAGTGACTGTAAATCTTTTGTTTTAGAGATTTAAGTATACTTATAATTTAATAGTATTACTTGAATTGTTCTATTTTTTAACATTTAGTCTATAATCTTCTATTTCTGCAAGTTTAACTGCTTGTACAGAACCAGACTCCTTCATTGCTCATGTAGCAGTCACCTGAGTCTTTGGGCATAATAGGATACACTGATATCCTTTAGCAGCTACTGATGTCTGGACTTTGCTCATTGCTGAATTTTCTTGGTACTTCAGCTGGGCCTAAAGTCTCTAGTGGGATAAGCTGTAAATTCTCTATTGCAGATGCTTTTCTGACTCACAATAAACAACAAAATGCTGGTGGAAAGATGCCATGACAGGAGAAACAAATGTTAGTGAGGAATACTGAGAAAGCAGCTTCTTAGAGGCAACAAAGAAACAATGAACAAACACCACAGATTCACTATACTTAAGAGGCTATTGGGCTCTATTCATGCTTTACCTTTATGCCTAGATTAGTGGTGGGTCCTTAATAAGCTCAGGGAAGCACGTGGGTTTTCTTTCAACCAAAAACTTTAGATATGAGTATTCCAATAAAGGAAAATAAAAATACTTCACATTTGCAGAAACTCGTTTCTAACAAGAAGTCAAATTACTCTACTACACATTAAGACAAAGACAAGTTACAATGAGGAAGCCTAGAAATTGAGTTGACAAAGCAAGTCAGTGGCCAAGATACTACTGAAATTTAGGACTTTAGTTATTTCTGAGAGTTGACAATTATTTGGTGAATACGGGAAGTGCAGACAACCAATAAAATATCTCACTTCCCTTGGATCATCCTGAACAGTGGTTGGGGCCTAAAACTATGCATATAAAATTAATTGGCTAGACAGAGATTCAGAACAAATGCATATAACCAAGACAATATTTATTATCTGCAATATAGGGAAAAAAAATAAAACATATTTTACTGTTATGTAGTAGTATTATAACAGTATACCATTACAATGATTATTCTGTAAAATAGTAACTTTTTTACTATTAAATATTTAAAAGATTTAACAAAAATGTTGTTGTTGTTGTTGTTAGGTGGTGCTGAGTCAGTTCTAACTCATAGTGACCCCACGTACAACTGAATTAAACACTACCCAGTCCTGTGCCATCCTCACAATCATTGTTATGTATGAGACCATTGTTGCAGCCACTGTGTCAATCCATCTCCTTGAGGGTCTTCCTCTTTTCGCTGACCCTCTACTTTATCAAGCATGATGTTCTTCTCCAGGGACTGGTCCTCGCTGATAACATGTCCAAAGCATGTGAGACGAAGTCTCACCATCCTCGATTCTAAGGAGCATTCTCGCTGTACTTCTTCCATGACAGATTTGTTTATTCTTCTGTCAGTCCATGGTATATTCAATAATCTATGTCAACACCATTATTCAAAGGCATCAATTCTTCTGCAGTCTTCCTTATTCATTGTCCAGCTCTCCCATGCATATGAGGCGATTGAAAATACCATAGCTTGGGTCAGGCACATCTTACTCCTCAAAGTGACATCTTTGCTTTTCTAACACTTTAAAGAAGTCTTACAGCAGATTTACCCAGTGCAATATGTCGTTTGATTTGCTGATTGCAGCTTCCATGGGCATTGATTGTAGATCCAAGTAAAATGAAATCCTTGACAATTTCAATATTTTTCTCGTTTATCATGATGTTGCTTGTTGGTCCAGTTGTGAGGGTTTTTGTTTTCTTTATGTTGAGGTGTAATCCATACTGAAGGCTGTGGTCTTTGATCTCCATCAGTAAGTGCTTCAAGTCCTCTTCACTTTCAGCAAGCAAGGTTGTGTCATCTGCATGTCACAGGTTGCTAATGAGTCTTTCTCCAAACCTGATGCTGCATTCTTCTTCATCTAGTGAAGCTTCTCGGATTTTTTGCTCAACATACAAAATGAATAAGTATGGTGAAAGGATACAACCCCGATGCACACCTTTCCTGATTTTAAAATTGCATTTTAAAAATGCAATATCCCCTTGTTCTGTTTGAATGACCACCTCTTAGTCTATGTACAGATTCTCCATGAGGATAATTAAGTGTTCGGGAATTCTCATTATTCACAATGTTATCTATAACTTGTTATGATCCACACAGTCCAATGCCTTTCTATAGTCAATAAAACACAGGTAAGCATCTTTCTGGTATTCTCCACTTTCAGCCAAGATCCATCTGACATCAGCAATGATATCCCTCATTTTATGTCTCTTCTGAATCCAGCTTGAATTTCTGGCAGTTCCCTGTGGATGTATTGTTGCAACTGTTTTTTAATTATCTTCAGCAAAATTTTACTTGCATGTGATATTAAATATTGTTCAATAATTTCTGCATTCTGTTGGATCACCTTTCTTTGGAATGGGCACAAATATGGATCTCTTCCAGTTGGTTGGCCAGGTAGCGGTCTTCCAAATTTCTTGGCATAGAAAGTGAGCGTTTCCAGCATTGCATCTGTTTGTTGAAACTTCTCAATTGGTATTCCATCAATTCTTAGAGCCTTGCTTTTTGCCACAGCCTTCAGTGCAGCTCGGACTTCTTCCTCCAGTACCATCGATTCTTGATCATATGCTACCTCCTGAAATGGTTGAACGTTGACCAATTCTTTTTGGTACGGTGACTCTGTGTTTCCTTTCATCTTCTTTGGATGCTTCCTGCTTTGTTCAATATTTTGCTCATAGAATCCTTCAATATCACAACTCAAGGCTTGCATTTTTTCTTCAGTTCTTTCAGCTTCAGAAATGCCAAGCATGTTCTTCCCTTTTCGTTTTTCAACTCCTGGTCTTTGTACATTTCATTATTTTACTTTGTCTTTTTGAGCCACCCTTTGAAATCTTCTGTTCAGCTCTTTTACTTCATCATTCCTTCCATTCACTTTAGCTGCTCTACATTCAAGAACAAGTTTTAGAGTATCTTCTGACATCCAATTTGGTCTGTCTTTCTTGTCTTTTTAATGATCTTTTGCTTTCTTCATATATGATGTCCTTGATATCTTCCCACAACTCGTCTGGTCTTCGGTCATTAGTGTTCAATGTGTCAAATCTATTCTTGAGATGGTCTCTAAATTCAGGTGGGATATACTAAGGTTGTACTTTGGCTCCTGTAGACTTCTTTTAATTTTCATAAAAACTAGAATTATATTAAAAAGATATAAAAGTTTATAAAGCATCAAAGCCTATATTTTAAAAACAAATATATCGTAGTGGTCACCTAATCTTCGTTAATATATCCTTTTATGCAGAGTATCACCCAATGTTTTGAAGCCAGGGGAATCCTATGTGTTTTTATTACTTATTTAACCTCACTTAAGTTGAATATTCTCCCAACTACAGTGCTAGCAAAAGTGTAATGAAAATGACAGCCTTATATGGATTTACTCTAAGAAGCTAATAGTAGAAAAGAACTGAAACTTAAGATAATAACATTTAGAGAAGTGAATGAGACATTTATGTCATTATATAAACGTGTAACATAAGATAATCTTTCCTTAATTAGCATATATTGCAGACTGTTTGAGCAAATTACTAATTCAGTGTAAACGAGCTGGCTGTATAACTGGTTACTTGACATTCGGTTATTTTGCCCATGTTTAATTCCATTTAATTTTTGGTTAAGAATAAAGTTCATGAAATGTAATATTTTTGAACAAATCCTTTGGGAAAGAATTGGCTTCTGAGAAATCATAATTAAAAGATAAAACAGTCATAAATCTAGAATGCTAAAAAAGTGCCAGTTATTCAAGATTTTGTTTATATAAAATGGGCTCATGGATTCTGAAATATGTATTTTTCATTAAAATTCTTCCTGCTTATATAGATTATCACCTATTAGATTAACTCAGTTTCCCTATCCTTAACGCAGGAATTATCAAGCTGTTCTGTGTTTTTCATTTCAGTTTCTTTTTATCAACATCAATAAAGCACTGATCAAATGTAAAGCTTCCCCAACAGCTTGGAATGGGGTAGGCTTTTATAGTATTGATTTTCTTCACTTTCCTTCACTAGGTAGAGAATTGTTTACTATTTTATCATGCTTTTAGTGGTTACCCTGGTTATTATAACATGCATTCTAGATTTATTAACATCTGATGTTTATTGGTACTTTTTACCTTCTTCCCAGAAAATGCTACAATCTTAGAAAACTTTAACAATACTTTCCTCCCTCCTAACTAATAACATCATTGGCGAAAAACAAGGTTCCAGGAATTGACGAAATACCAACTGAGATGTTTCAACAAACAGATGCAGCACTGGAAGTGCTCACTCATCTATGCCAAGAAATCTGGAAGACAGCAACCTGGCCAATTGACTGGAAGAGATCCTTATTTATGCCTATTCCCAAGAAAGGTAATCCAACTGAATGCAGAAATTATCGAACAATATCATTGATATCACACGCAAGTAAAATTTTGCTGAAGATCATTCAAAAGCAGCTGCAGAAGTATATCCACGAGGAACTGCCAGAAATTCAAGCCAGATTCAGCAGAGGACATGGAACCAGGGATATCATTGCTGATGTCAGATGGATCTTGGCTGAAAGCAGAGAACACCAGAAAGATGTTTACCTGTGTTTTACTGACTATGCAAAGGCACTGAACTGTGTGGATCATAACAAATTATGGATAACATTGCGAAGAATGGAAATTCCAGAACACTTGGTTGTGCTCATGAGGCACCTGTACATAGATCAAGATAGTCATTCGAACAGAACAAGGGGCTACTGCATGGTTTAAAATCAGGAAAGGTGTGCGTCAGGGTTGTATCCTTTCACCATACCTATTCAATCTGTATGCTGAGCAAATAATCCAAGAAGCTGGACTATATGAAGACTATATGAAGATGAAGGGGGCATCAGGATTGGAGGAAGACTCATTAACAGTGTGCATTATGCAGACGACACAACCTTGCTTGCTGAAAGTAAAGAGGACTTGAAGCATTTACTAATGAACATCAAAGACCACTGCCTTCAGTATGGATTATACTTCAACATAAAGAAAACAAAAGTCCTCACAAGTGGACCAATAAGCAAAACCATGATAAACGAAGAAAATATTGACATTGTCAAGGATTTCATTTACTTTGATCCATGATCAACACCCATGGAAGCAGGAGTCAAGAAATCGAAAGATGCATTGCATTGGGCAAATCTGCTGCAAAAGACCTCTTCAAAGTGTTACAAAACAAAGACGTCATCTTGAAGACTAAGATGCACCTGACCCAAGCCATGGTGTTTTCAATCACCTCACATGCGTGCAAAAGCTGGATGATGAATAAGGAAGACTGAAGAATTAACGCCTTTGAATTGTGGTGTTGGGGAAGAATATCAAATATACCATGGACTGCCAAAAGAATGAACTGCCTTGGAAAAAGTACTACCAGAATGGCTCCTTAGAAGCGAGGATGTTGAGACTACGTCTCACATACTTTGGACATGTTATCAGGAGGGAACAGTCCCTGGAGAATGACATTACACTTGGTAAAGTAGAGGGTCAGTGAAAAAGAAGACCCTCAACGAAATAGATTGACACAATGGCTGCAACAATTGGCTCAAGCATGACAATGATTGTGAGGGTGGTCCAGGATCGGGTGGTGTTTCCTTCTGTTGTACATAGGGTTGTTATGAGTCAGAACTGACTGGACATCACCTAACGACCACCACCACCTCACATACTATTGTTGTGTATTTTTCTTTATATTAAAAAAAAATGAAAGTTATTGTTTATGCAGTAAATACTCATATTTATACAAATACAATAATTTTATTGAGTTCACTTCTTCCTACATCTCCAATTAAGATCATGTTCTTTCTGCCTAAAGGATACCTGGTAGTATTACAAGTGACAAATTCTGTTTTTGTTGGTCTGAAAATGTCTTTATTTCCCCTTCATTACTGAAGAATATTTTCACTGAATATGGAATTCCCTGGCAACCACTGATCTTTTTAGTATCTTGATAGTTTTATCTTGGTTTAATTTTCAAATACTTGAAGTTTTCCTAATCTTATTATTGATTTCTAATTTAGTCTCAGTATATTCAGAAAACATACTCTATATGATTTTATCACTTCAACTGAGACTTGTTTTATGGCCTAGCATGTAGTGTAGCTCAGTAAACACATGATGTGTATAATTTGAAAAGAATGTATATTCTGCCCTTGTTGGGTGTAGTGTTATATAACTATCAATTAGGTCAAGGTTGTTAACAATGTTCTTCAGATCATGTTTTTACTGATTTTTATTTATTTATTTGTCTAATTCTTCTATCAGTTACTAAGACAGGAATGTTTAAATCTCCAACTAAATGATTGTGGAATTGTCTCTTTCTCCCTTTAATTCTGTCAGCTTCTTAATTATATATTTTGAGGCTCTGTTATTATGTGCATACATTTTTATGATTTTTATGTCTTTCTGATGAAGGAATAATTTTATCATTATAAAATTTCCCCTTTATCTCTTCTAATACTCTTTGCCTTAAAATCTATTTTTCCTGATATTTAGCTATCCCAGCCTTCTTATGCTTATTGTCTGCATGGTATTTCCTTCCATTTACTTTTAAACCATCTATGTCTTTAAAGTATGTCTCTTGTGTTCTCTATAGAGCAGGGATTTGCATTTTCATCCATTCTGACAATCTCTGCCTTTTAATTGGAGTACTCAGTTCATTAATATTTAATGTAATTATTGATATGGTTGAATTTAAGCTTGCCATTGTATTATTAGTTTTTGTTTCTCTTTTCTGATTTCATTCTTTTTCCTAAATTTGTTCGGGTATTATTTAAATAACTATTAGCTTTTTAGCTATGTCTCATTGCATTATTTTCAGAGACTGCTCTAGGAATTACAGTATACCTTAACTTTTCACAGGCTACAGTTAACATTGTATCATTTGAAAAATGATGAAACTCAGCAACTGTATAGGTACATTTGTCCCCATCCCCATCTTTCATATAGTTGTAATATATAACTATATATGCTAAGTAACATATATAGTCAATATTATAATTGTTTTAAACATTCCTATGTACTTTAAAGAAATTAAGATAAAAATATTTTATATTTACTCGAATATTTACTGTTACTGATGTTCTTCATTCCTTCCTGTAGATTTTAGTTAACATCTGGTATCATTTCTCTTTAGTCTGAAGAACTTTTAGTATTTTTCATAGTGAGGCCTCCTGTTACAAATTCTTTTATATTTCTTTTTCTGAAAATATGTTTATTTCATGTTCATTTTTGAAAGAAATTTCTTGTTGGACATTTAATTCTGGGTGGACTTTTTTATTGTTTCAGCATTTAAGATTGTAGTCCTCTGTCTTTCGCCCTTCATCGTTGCTTATGAGAAGTCAGTGGATATTCAAAATTGTTCCCCTATATGTACTGTGTGACTCTTCCCTGGCTGTTTTCAAGAGTTACTTTTCAGTTTTGGTTTTCAGTAGTTTATGATGTTGCCCAGGCATGGTTTTCTTTATATTTAGCCTGCTTGTAATTAACTAAACTTCTTGAATCTGTAAATGTATGTCTTTTACCATATTTGGGGATCGTTAAACCATTATTTCTTCAAATATATTTTCTCCTCCATTTTCTACTTGTGGGACTCCAATTATACATATGCTAGACTGCTTGACATTGTTCCATAGATTCCTGTGTTCTGTTCGTTTTATTTTCAATCCTTTCTCTGTTCTTCAGACTGAATAATTGTTATTGATCTACCTTCAAGTTTTCTGACTCCTCTGTATCTCCATTCTGCTATTAAGCTCATCTAGTTAAATTTTTAAATATTGATATATTGATTTTTTCAGTCCTAGAATTTCCATTTTCTTCTTTTTGCTTTTACAGAGGTGATATTCAAATAACATGAAATTAACCATATTAAAGTGTACAATTCAGTGGCATTCAGTGTATTCACGATGTTGTGCAATCACCTCCTCTATCAAATTTCAAAACTTTTTAATCACCCCAGAAGTACACTTCATACCCATTAAATAATCACTACTCATTTCCCCATCTCCTGATCCCCTAGAAACCACTAATCTCCTTTCTGTCTCTATGGATTTGCCTATCTTTGATACTTTAAAAGGAATCATATAATATGTGCCCTTTCCTGTCTGTCTTCTTTCACTTAACGTGTTTTTAAGGTTCATTCAAGTTGTACCATTTATCAGGTAGTCCCTGACTAATGATGGGGTTCTGGTCTGGTGACTATTCTGTTGTAAGTTGGTTCTGACGTAAGTCAAACAATTCATTTTTTATAGTTTTCATTATTATTACTTTTTATTATCAGTATCTTTGTAAATCCAATCTTTGTCTTTGGTGGTTGGAAACATATCTGAGAACGATAATACTAGCAAATTATGCACAACAACATTTTATGTAGTACATATTACTAATGATAAGATGTAAACAAAAAAGGGGATGGTAGTAGGTGCAGTTCATTGTAATTCGAGTATGTCATAAGCCAGGGACTACCTGTACTTCATTTCTTCTTATGGCTGAATAATAGTCTATTGTATGTATATACCACAATTTGTACATTCATTGATGAACATTTGGGTTATTTCTACCTTTTGGCTATTGTGAATAATGCTGCAATGAACATTTGTGTACACATATCCGTTTGAATCCCTGCTTTTAAGTCTTTTGGGTACAAACCTAGGAGTGGAATTGCTGGTTGTTGCGTGCTGTTGAGTTGATTCCAACTCATGGCAACCCTATAGGACAAAGAAGAACTGCCCCATGGGGATTCTTGGGCTGTAAATCTTTATGGAAGCACATTGCAATGCCATTTCTCCTGCGGAGCCACTAGTAGATTTGAACCACTGACCTTTCAGTTAACAGCCGAGCACTTAACCATTGCACAACCAGGGCTCCTCAGAATTGCTGGGTCATGTAGTAATTCTGTTCTTTTTTCAAAAAGAACATTTAAAGATCTATCCTGAAGTACAATGCTGTCAGTGATAGGATAATATACATACTCCTACAAGGAGGACCAGTTAATACAACTATTATTCAAATGTACGCACCAACCACTAAGGCCAAAGATGAGGAAACTGAAGATTTTTACCAACTTCTGCAGTCTGAAATTGATCAAACATGTAATCAAGATGCATTGATAATTACCGGTGATTGGAATGCAAAAGTTGGAAACGAAGAAGAAGGCTTGGTATTTGGAATATATGGCCCTGGTGATAGAAATGATGCCGGAGATTGCATGATAGAATTTTGCAAGATTAACGACTTCTTCGTTGCAAATACATTTTCTCAACAACATAAATGGTGACTATTCACGTGGATCTCACCAGATGGAATACACAAGAATCAAATCGACTACATCTGTGGAAAGAGATGATGGAAAAGCTCAGTATCATCAGTCAGAACAAGGCCAGGGGCCGACTGTGGAACAGACCATCAATTTCTCATATGCAAGTTCAAGCTGAAGCTGAAGAAAATTAAAACAAGTCCATAAGAGCCAAAATACGACCTTGAGTATATCTCACCTGAATTTGGAGACGGTCTCAAGAATAAATTTGACTCACTGAACACTAATGACTGAAGACCCAACGAGTTATGGGAAGACATTAAGGACATCATACATGAAAAAAGCAAGAGGTCATTAAAAAGACAGGAAAGAAAGAAAAGACCAGAAAGGATGTCAGAAGAGACTCTGAAACTTGCTCTTGAATGTAGAGTAGCCAAAGCAAATGGAAGAAATGATGAAGTAAAAGAGCTGAACAGAAGATTTCAAAGGGCAGTCAAGAAGTCAAAGTAAAATATTACAATGAAATGTGCAAAGACTTGGAGTTAGAAAACCAAAAGGGAAGAACACACTCAGCATTTCTGAAGCTGAATGAACTGAAGAAAAACTTCAAGATTTGAGTTGCAATTTTGAAGGATTCTATGGGCAAAATATTGAACAACGTAGGAAGCACCAAAAGAAGATGGAAGTAACACACAGAGTCACTGTAGGAAAAAGGATCGGTTGACGTTCAACCATTTCAGGAGGTAGCATATGATCAAAAATCTACTATCGTATTGAAGGAAGAAGTCCAAGCTGCACTGAAGACATTGGCAAAAAACAAGGCTCCAGAATTGACAGAATACCAACTGAGATGTTTCAACAAACGGATGCATGGCTGGAGGTGCCCAGTCATCTATGCCAAGAAATTTGGAAGACAGCTACCTGGCCAACTGACTGGAAGAGATCCATATTTGTGCCCATTCCAAAGAAAGGTGATCCAAGAGAATGCGGAAATTATCAAACAATATCATTAGTATCACATGCAAATAAAATATTGTTGATGATCATTCAAAAGTGGTTGCAGAAGCACATCAACAGGAAACTGCCAGAAATTCAAGCCAGATTCAGAAGAGGATGTGGAACCAGGGATATCACTGCTGACATCAGAGGGATCTTGGTTGAAAGCAGAGAATACCAGAAAGATGGATAATATTGCGAAGAATGGGAATTCCAGAACACTTGATTGTACTCATGCAGAACCTGTATGTAGATCAAGAGGTAGTCATTTGAACAAAGCAAGGGAATACTGCATGGCTTAAAATAAGGAAAGGTGTGTGTTAGCATTGTATACTTTCACCATACTTATTCAATCTGTATGCTGAGCAAATAATCTGAGAAACTGGACTATATGAAGAAGAACATGGCATCAGTTTTGGAGGAAGACTCATTAATAACCTGTGACATGCAGATGACACAACCTTGCTGGCTGAAAGTGAAAGGACTTGAAGCACTTACTGATGAAGATCAAAGGCTACAGCCTTCAGTATGGATTACACCTCAACATAAAGAAAACAAAAATCCTCACAACTAGATCAACACACTACATCATGATAAATGAAGAAAATACTGAAGTTGTCAAGGATTTCATTTTACTTGGATCTACAATCAATGCCCACGGAAGCAGCAATCAAAAAATCAAATGACTTATTGCATTGGGTAAATCTGCTGGAAAATACCTTTTTAAAGTGTTTAAAAAGCAAAGATGTCCCTTTGAGTACTATGGTGCACCTCACCCAAGCCATAGTATTTTCAACTGCCTGATATGCATGGGAAAGCTAGACAATGAATAACGAAGACTGCAGAAGAATGGATGCCTTTGAATTACGGTGTTAATGAAGAATATTGAATATACCGTGGACTGCCAGAAGAACTAACAAATCTGTCTCGGAAAAAGTACAGCCAGAATGCTCCTTAGAATCGAGGATGGCGAGACTTCGTCTCAAGTACTTTGGATATGTTATCGGGGGTACCAGTCCCTGAAGAAGAACATCATGCTTGATAAAGTAGAACGTCAGCAAAAAAGAGAAAGACCTTCAAGGAGATGGTCTGATACAGTGGCTGCAACAACAGGCTCAGACATAGCAGTGGACTGTGAGGATGGCGCAGGACTGAGCATTGTTTCATTCGGTTGTACATAGGGTTTCTATGAGTAGGAACCGACTCGACGGCACCTAACACCACCACCACATAATTATAACCTCCTCTTATCCCTTTTTAAAATTGGGCCCACATTTATAAATATCCCGTTCTGTTTATTTCTAGTCATTCAACTACTTCAGCTACTGAAATAGTTAATAATCTTCATTGTTTAAGGCGTGCTTGTTCGTTCTGTCATTCACACATTTTCCCCACATTTCCTTCCCCGATAAAGTAGAGGGTTGGTGAGCCAGGGCTCTGTAAATGAGTAGAGTAACAGAACTTAAGATAATCTGAAACACAGACCTGAGAGCAGAGCTGGAAGAAGCCAGGTGGAGAGCTGAACTGGTATGAATGTTTGTTGAATCCGTTTGGTGCTAACTGAAGTGGCAATCTGAAGGGGTGCAGCAAAGAATACAACACTGGGAAATGAGGCTCAGGCTATACACTGAGTAGAACAAGTAGGTTCGTAAGAGAAAGCAGGAGGGAGATGCATAGAAAGATTCCTCATGAGGTCAAGGGTAGCCGGGGGGCTTCCAATAGGGCACCAGAGGCCCTGCCTGTGGATGGAACCAAAGCTGTAAAGGACACCAAGACTGTTCATTCAACCAACAGTTGTTTGCACACCCACTGTGCCAAATACAATAAAAAGAATACTAAGTCATAGTATTTTGTTCTTTAGAGAGACGTTATTTGATATTATATATAACTTGTTTTATAAAGCTTAAGTCTTTTTAAGGACATTTTGCCCCAATATTTAATCTGAGTCATACAAAGTATCTTGCTAAAATACAAAGATACTTGTGGAAAATAATGACTACCTGCAACAAACATGGCTTCTTGTCCTTTATGTAAATCTTTGAAAAGTTTCTTGGATTGACAATTGCCGTCGATTAGAATAGACAAATTTCAGTTAAAGAACAAGATAATACCTGTGCATAAAAACAACCTAAGCTGTATATATAATATTCTGGGCTAGAAGGTATTAATTATGACCAAGAAAGGAATTTTGGAACTTTTGAAGTTGGCTTCCTGAAGTCATTGGTTCATGCTTAGATTCCTCAGGAAGTTATTAGCAACCAACAATGAAAATATGATCCCACTTTTGTATAAAACCATGTTCCATCACTGTTGGGAATGTTTCATTTCAAGTCAGATTACAGTGATCTTGGAAATGACTCAGAAGAGGGAAACTAAACTGGACACTTATTTTTTCAAATGAATCTTTATTTTGCAAAGAGAAAAACTGAAAAAGCTAGGATCTTAGAAAGCTATAGCTAAGATGAGCATAAATATTGAATATATTCTGAATACAAAACTTAGGCTGCATCCTTTAAAGTTCAGAAAGGTAAATTCTAGGATAAATAAAAATTACCACTCCATAGCATGTCTAAGTATGGCTATATATTGCCTCCAAGTGATATTTTTAATCCCAAAAGAATGTTTAGTGATTTGGAATATTACCTGCCTTTAGTGTCTCTCCCAGGTAACCGCAGAGTTCCACGGAGTTCCTGGCCATCGTAGACAGAATCAATAGTGACTGAATGACCAGCACATGTGAAATTAAATATAAATATTTATTTTTACACTAAAACTAAAAAGTAAAAGAATTTATTAAATCCTGATGATGAAAATGCAGTGAATATTAATTTTTAAAATAACATCCTGGTTTATTGACATTCATTGGCAAAATGAATTATCAGACAAATACTTTTTATTAAACACTAAAAGTAGAATATATAAAACAAATCTGGCATAGAGTTAGCATATTACAATGGTGTATTACTCATATAATTTTAAAAGGTAGATAGAGAGGGCAACATTTTAAATTTTGGCCAAATGAGGTCCCTGAAATGTCAGCTGGCCTGTTTCTTAGTTAAAGCCATGCCAGTTGATCTTGGGCATCGAGCAATGTCGCCCCCTACTGTGCTGAACATGGTAATGATGACAAAAGAAAAATGAACAGAAAAATTGTCTGGTTTTAAATAAATTATGAAATAAATATTAATCTTTCCATAAATATTATATCACTCTTGAATTTTATTGCTCATGAAATGAGTTACTGAGTAGAATCAACCAGTACTGTGAGGAGTCCTCTGAAGCTAGGTCTAGCCACATTTCAAGCACATTATAGTCAAATGTGGATAGTGGCTACTATATTCAACAGTACAAATATAGATTTATCCCTCATCACAGAAAGTTCTACTGTAAGTGCTATAGTAAATGCAACTGAGCACTTACTATATGAAAAGCACTTTGCTAAGTCTTTACATTCATGAGCCCATTTAACATTCACAGCACCTTTATGAGGCAGATACTTTACAAATAAGAAAACTGAGGTTCCTAGAGGTAATTTCCCTAAAAGTCACATACTCAGTGGCAGGGATATAATTTGAAAATTCACCTCTGACTCCAAAAACTGATGATTTAAACCATGGGAAGTAAGATTGCTAGGAAGGGAAAAGTTAGCAATTTACCAGAGACAGTGGCCTGAACTTTTTGTGACAGGCAAACTCCAGTAGGTTCTCGAGTAAGGGAATGAAACTGGAAAGGTGGTGTTTCCAGATAATTAAATTGGTTGTGTGTGCAGGGCCTACGCTAGAGCATATGGTATCTTTGGGCAATACAATTGGAAAAAGGCCCTCTCTTGGAGGGTTGAGGCCTCTGAACTCATAACTTGGTTAACAGAGCATGAGGCTGACTCAGGCCCTTCTCACCTCCTACGTTAAAAACCAAAAAACCCACTGCCGTCAAGTCAATTCTGACTCATAGCAACCCTATAGGACAGAGTAGAACTGCCCCATAGAGTTTCTAAGGAGCACCTGGTAGATTCAAACTACCAACCTTTTGGTTAGCAGCTGCAGCTCTTAACCACTTTGCCACCAGGGTCCTCCTACATTGGGCACACTTATTCAAGGGGAAGAAATGAAAGGCTTGGAGGAAATGAGAGCCTGGGATACGATGGAGGCAATGCCAAAGAGGAGGGAAAAAGAAACAGCAAAAAAAAAAAAAAAAAAAAAATTGAAGAAAAACATGAAAAAACTAGGTTTAAAAAATTGGAAAAACAGGAGCAGAGAGAACTTTCTCCAAAGTTTTTACTTTGGTACAAAACATTGTGGTGCCTCTGACAAAAAAGAGAAAACAAGAGTGAATATTGGGGCACAAAGGAAAAGTTTGTCCTTGGTGGGAGTCCCTCACAGCATGAGGCCTTCCAAAGGCAAGTGCTGTGGGGGCGAGCCAGGAGGGGAGGAGGATAAGGGAACTCCCAGGAGAGGGGAATCTGTGTCTACATGATGTCACTCAGCAGCAGGGTGGAGAGTCTCTGGGTCACAGAGCTCTGAAGTACAGCAGCAGGTTGGGGTCTTTTATAGCCCTGGGGTTTACTTTATCTATGGCTAGCAGATGTTGGGTGCAGTTTTGAGGGGTATGCAAATCAGGCTGGCTCTAAAAGGCTAAAAACATGCTTATTTGGGCTACTTTTTTTTTTTTTTTTAATTGTACTTCAGGTGAAGGTTTACAGAACAGTTTCTCATGAAACAGTAGTACACATATTGTTTTATGACACTGGTTAACAACCCCACGACATATCAACCCTCTCCCTTCTCGACTTTTTTTTTTTTTTTGGTGAAAATATACATAGCCAAAGATACACCATTTCAAAAATTTCTACATGCACAGTTCAGTGACATCGACTACACTCTTCCAACTGTGCTGCTATTCTCACTTTAGATGAAGGTTTACAGAACAAAATAGTTTCTCATTAAACAATTAGTGCACATCTTGCCCTATGACAATGGTTAACAACCTAACAACACATCAACACTATCCTTACTCAACCTTGGGTTCCCTATCAGCAGCTTTCCTGTCTGCTTCTGCCTTCTAATCCTTGTCCCTGGACTGCTGTGCCTCATTAGTCCCATTTGGTTTTATGGGGCTGTCCACTCCCTGTCTGAACGGTGAACCTCAGAAGTGACTTCACCACTGAGCTAAAAGTGTGTCTGGGGGCCATACTCTCAGGGTTTCTCCAGTCTCCTTTAGGCCAGTAAATCTGGTCTTTTTGAGTTAGAATTTTGTTCTACATCCTTCTCCAGCTCTGTCCAGAACCCTCTGTTGTGATACCGGTCAGGTCAGAACAGTTAGTGGTGGCAGCCGGGCACCATCTAGCTGTACTGGACTCAGTCTGGTGGAGGCCTTGGTAGCCGTGGTCCATTAGTCCTTCGGACTAATCTCTCCCTTGCTCCCGAAGGGATGAGACCAGTGGAGTATCTTAGATGGCTGCTCACAGGCTTTTAAGACTGCAGACACTACTCACCAAGGTAGAATGCAGAACATCGTATTTGGGCTATTTTTAAAGCAACTGGATGGTACACATTTGGGTTTGGTGCCATCAGGTTTTTGAGTCAATGGGTCTCAGCCTGTTGCGAAAATGTAAACAACATAAGGTCAATATACACAGGCTATCTTTGGCTCAGGAGCCCTGCTGGCACAGTGGTTAGCTTGGCTGCGAACTGAAAGGTTGGCGGTTCAAACCTACCAGCCGCTCTGTGTAAGAAACATGTGGCAGTCAGCTTCCGTAAAGGTTCACAGCCTTGGAAATCCTATGTGGCAATTCTACTCTGTCCTACAGGGTCGCTATGATTCAGAATCAATGGCAGTGGGTTTTTTTTTTTTTAATGTTTGGCTCATTTATTTAACACCCACTGTCTTACACTGGCATTTCCAAATGAACTATTTGCACTCAAATCCTTGTTTTAGGGTCTGTTTCTCAGGGACCCTGAACTAAGTAATGGATACCAGAAGTGGTCCTAGAAAACAGATCCTCAGGATGTAATTTGGAATTGGATCTTTTGCCAGCCACATGACAACACAGAACCAACTACTGGTGGCAAATGAGGTGGTGATCATCCTGGCACACTCTATCACACTTATTCAAAATTGTGGTACTGAACTAGTAGCTTCAATGTCAACTGGGAACATGTTAGAAATGTAAATTTTTTGGCTCCACACAAGATCCACAAATCAGAAAACCAGCAATCTGTATTTTAACACCTCTCTAGGTAATTCTGATGCCTGCTAAAGTTTGAGAACTACTTCTGTAGCACCATAGTTACTAAGGTAAATTGGGACTGGGTTCAGGCAGAAGGGCACTGGCTTCTGCAATAGTTCTAGCATTTGAGAATTATGAAGATAAGGTGATTATAAGGACTGTGGAGTTTGGATGTTGTTGACTACTATCAAGGTACTGAAGGAAGACCATGAGAAGTTCAGGTGGGCCAACTATCCACTAGGGCACATCATGAAAGCTAGAAGTCTTCCATGGCAGCATTTAAAGAGACCTTCAGAACCAGGGTTCCTTGCAGAAATGGTTGATTCTAAGGCTGGAGCAGGGAAAATACAAGATAAGCATAGATCATCTTGTAGTACCAGAAAATAAAGACATGCTCAAAAAATAAAAGAAGGGGGGCATGCCAAACGGACAAAGAAGCCAACTGAAAGAGCCCAAAGGCCAAAGCTCAAACAATTTGAGCAAAAAACAAAAAAACGTATTTTTGGATTATAATCCGAAGTACAAAATAACTATGTATGAATACACACTAAGAAACTGTCACAGACCAGAGGAGACTAGGGAGATATGACAACTAAATGAAATGTATACTCTGTTGTGCAGAAAAGTGTTAATATAGCAGACCTGAGACTGCTATCCTTAGAAAGGCCTGCTTGCAAGGTTGGTCCTTGGCTGGTGTCCGGAAACTTAGATTTCGGAAGGGTTCCCACTATTCCCTGATAAGAATGGCTCATAGTGCCTGAACTGTTTGTGCAAACAATGTGGTTTATGTTGAATACATGCTTTTCTTCTGAGAGTCTGGAATTTTTGTACATGCTAGGCTGAGGAAACAAAGTTGGAAATAAAGAAGGACTGGTAGTTGGAAAACATGGCCTAGGTGATAGAAATGATGCCAAGAGATCACTCGATAGAATTTTATAAGACCAATGATGAATTCATTGCAAACACATTTTTTCAACATAAATGGTGACTATACACATGGATCTCACCTGATGGAATACAAAGAAATCGAATTGGCTACATCTGCAGAAAGAGACAATGGAGAAGCTCAGTATCATCAGTCAGAAGGCCAGGAGCCAAATATGGAACAGATCATCAATTGCTCATATGCAAGTTCAAGTTGAAGCTAAAGGAAATTAGAACAAGTCTACGAGAGCCGAAGTACAACCTTAAGTATATGCCACCTGAATTTAGAGATCATCTCAAGAATAGATTTGACGCATTGAACACTAACGACAAAGACCAGAGGAGTTGTGAAATGACATGAAGGATAACATACATGAAGAAAGCAAGGGTCATTAAAAAGACAGAAAAGAAAGAAAAGACCAGAAAGGATGTCAGAAGAGACTCTGAAACTTGCTCTTGAATGTAGAGTAGCTAAAGCGAATGGAAAAAATGATGAAGTAAAAGAGCTGAACATAAGACTTCAAAGGGTGGTCAACAAAACAAAATGTTATAATGAAACGTGCAAAGACCTGGAGTTAGAAAACCAAAAGAGGATATGCTTGGCATTTCTCAAGCTGAAAGAACTGAAGAAAAAATTCAAGTCTCAGGTTGCAATATTTAAGGATTCTATGGGCAAAATATTGAACGACATAAGAAGCATCAAAAGAAAACGGAAGGAATACACAGAGTCACTGTAGCAAAAAGAATTGGTTGATATTCAACCATTTCAGGAGGTAGCATATGATCAAGAATCAACGGTATTGAAGAAAGAAGTCCAAGCTGCACTGAAGGCATTGGTGAAAAACAAGGCTCCAGGAACTGATAGAATATCAATTGAGATGTTTCAACAAATGGATGCAGCACTGGAAGTCCTCACTCATCTATGCCAAGAAATTTGGAAGACAGCTACCTGGCCAACCAACTGGAAGAGATCCATATTTATGCCTACTCCAAAGAAAGGTGAGCCAACTGAATGCAGAAATTATCAAACAATATCATTAATATCACACGCAGGTAAATTTTGCTGAAGATCATTCAAAAGCAGCTCCAGCAGTAAACCAATAGGGAATTGCCAGAAATTCAAGCTCGATTCAGAAGAGGACATGGAACCAGGGATATCACTGCTAACGTCAGATGGATCTTGGCTGAAAGCAGAGAATACCAGAAAGATGTTTGCCCGTGTTTTATTGATTATGCAAAGGCATTCAACTGTGTGGATCCTAACAAATTATGGATAACACTGTGAAGAATGGGAATTCCAGAACACTTAATTGTGCTCATGTAGTACCTGTAGATAGCCCAAGAGGCAGTCAAACAGAACAAGGGGCTACCGTGTGGTTTAAAATCAGGAAAGGTATGTGCCAGGGTTGTATCCTTTCACCACACTGACTCAATCTGTATGCTGAGCAAATAATCCGAGAATCTGGACTATATATGAAGAACTTGGCACCAGGACTGGAGAAAGACTCATTAACAACCTGTGATACGCAGACGACACAACCTTGTTTGCTGAAAGCAAAGACGCTTGAAGCACTTACTGATGAAGATTAAAGACTACAGTCTCTTCAGGATGGATTATACCTCAACATAAAGAAAACAAAAATTCTCACAACTGGACCAATAAGCAACATCGTGACAAAGAAAACATTGAAGTTGTCAAGCATTTCATTTTATTTGGATCCACAATCAACACCCATGGAAGCAACAGTCAAGAAATCAAATGACGTATTGCATTGGGCAAATCTGCTGCAAAAGACCTCTTTAAAGTGTTAAAAAGCAAAGATGTCACTTTGAGGACTAAGACACCTGACCCAAGCCATGGTATTTAGAATTGCCTCATATGCATGCAAAAGCTAGACAATGAATATGAAAGACCAAAGAAGAATTGATGCCTTTGAATTATAGTGTTAGTGAAGAATATTGAATATACCACGGACTGCCAGAAGAACAAACAAATCTGTCTTGGAAAACGTACAGCCAGAACGGTCTTTAGAAGCGAGGATGTTAAGACTTTGTCTCACATACTCTGGATGTGTTCTCAGGAAGGACAAGTCCCTGAAGAAAGATATCATGCTTGGTAAAGTAGAGGGTCAGTGAAAAAGAGGAAGACCCTCAAGGAGATGGATTGACACAATGGCTGCAACAATGGGCTCAAACATTACAAAGAGTGTAAGGATGGCTCAGGACCAGGCAGTGTTTCATTCTGTTGTACACAGGGTCGCTACGAGGTGTAAGTGGGGCACGGGCATTATTGAGAAGCTTAGTAGTGGCTGTTCTTTGTAGGTCAGGGTTGATAGTTGAGCTAGCTGCTATTTAACTGCATGGTAAGATACCAGAATCACAGTGGCCAGGTGGCAACACTACTATCAGAGGCAAGATGGGCTAAGTAACAGTAAGTTGCAGCAAAGCCTGAATGGCAACTAGGGGACTCTGGCCCAGAGGAGTCTACGGATGATTAATAGACCACGGTGTTCCTAGAACTAAACAGATGGGCAGCCAATGTGGGTATTGCTTGACAATAACCTCCTCCTACACCCCACCAAGAGAAAAAATAAAACAAAGACAAGAGTGGGTGCCATATGTTAACTGCCACAACAGAAAATAAAAATTTCTCACCCACCCAAGCCTGAGCTAGCTCTCTGACTCAGAGTCCAATATTTGAAGAGGAGGTTGGATCCCCTTGAGAAAAAATCCTGCGATGCCACAGCAAGCATAAATCAAACCAAATCCATTGCTGTCAAGTGGATTCTGACTCCTAGCGACCCTGTAAGGCAGAGTAGAACTGCCCTATACGGTTTCCAAGGAGCAGGTGGTGGATTTGAACTGCCGCCCTTTGGTTAGCAGTCGGGTTCTTAACCACTGCACCACCAAGGCTCCCCAGCAAGTATATACAGCAGCAATTCCTCCAATCCTTTCCAAAAGGGATCCGCAGACATTTATCAGATTACCTGTACACTAGGGAAAGGAGACTAACCAGAAGGGTGCTTGCACTTTTACATTCAAGTACCTGGTTGGCTCCTATGGGAATTTCAGTGTGACCCTCCTTTATCCATGAGGCACGTCATATATTGTCATATATGTATAATTATCAGCAACTCGAAGGCAGGGATTGTAGCATATTCCGTTTTGGCAGTGCCAAAACCGAGCACAGTGCAAAAAGTTAAAAGTCCCCACAGAACCGTAGTTACTTCGATTACCGCTTCCCGTGGTGGTTATTACCGCAGAATTCAGTCGCAGAGTAGGATGCAACACCCTAAGAGGCCGAGAGCGAGCCAGGCCCTCCGCAGAATCCCAAAGCTACCTCTCTGCTGGCGGCTCCATATGAAAGGCAACGCAAACGCAGCCATGGGGCCACAGTCGTAAGGAACTAACCGCGCCGCCCAGGAACGAACTAAACTAAATGGATCCCCAAAACCAAACCTACAGTCTTACAGAAGCAGACTGCCACATCTTTCTACCGCAGAGCGGCTGATGGGTTCCAACCTCCAATCTTTCGGATACCAGCCACACGCTTAACCACTGAACCACCAGGCCTCAAACTAACAGAGGGAACGCGGTTTTCACAGCCTGATCCTGGCACTGAAAACCTCCAAGGACCTAGCCCCCCGCCCTGGCGCCGCCCGCACACCACAGCTTCCGGACCTACAGTGTCGTCGAGTTCCCGGAACGACAACTTCCGGCCCTGAAGGTCCCCGCTCCGTGGCTCGCCGGGGTCCTAACGATGGAGGGGTGGCCACGGCGATCGCCTGACCCCTGGGACCCCCTGGCTCTGGTGATGCCATCTCCTCATGGCAGGTGGCGACAACAGAGTCGCTGGAAAGATGCCTGCGGCCAGCGGGACCTCGCCCCAGGAGGGGATCCCGGGGCCGAGTGCGGATGGGCAGCAGGTCCGTCAGGCGGGAGCAGGGCAGGTGTGGTGGCGGAAGTGCAGTGACGGCGGCCGGAGCGGAGCGGTCTAGAAAGTGGCGGCCGCGGGTCACCGAGCGGGGAGCAGCTGCCAAGCTTCACCTAGACCGCCGCGACTAGCGCTCAGGCGCCGGCGAGATGCCTTTGTTCAGTGCCAACCCTTTCGAACAAGACGTGGGTGAGTGCTGGGCCTGGGCTTCGGGCTGCTGTTTGTCCAGCTAGAAAGAGGGCGGCGGCGATTCCAGGGACGGGCAGACAAGCAGAGGAAGGGAAGAAGGGGCGGTACCGCCGCCTAAGAGCCCAGCTATTTTTGGGGGTAACGTTGGCTCATCGCCAGCCTCCTGGGGCGTGTCCCCTGCCTTTCTGAGGTTGCACCCCCTTTGCCGTCTAGTCGATTCCGACCCCTAGCAATCCTACAGGACAGAATAGAACTGCCCTATAGGGTTTCCAAGGAGCGGCTGGTGGATTCGAACTGCCAGCCTTTTGGTTAGCAGCCGAATGCTTAACCACTGAGCCACCAGAGCCCCTATCTGAGGTTGAGGACCCCGAAAAAGGGCCGTTTCCCTGGCCAAGCGCAGGAATAAGGAAGAGCCGCGGGCTGGCGGGAGACTAAGCAACTGCGGAGTGATGATACAAATTTCCTGCCAGCTCTGGACCTGGTAAAGCCCGTATCCTGCCTATTCTCCTCCAGCTCCTTCTTTTAGAGAGATGATGCAGCGCTGGGGACTCTGCTGTCTAAGACAGTCCAACACTAGACACCTTGACTTGCTCCCATTTATTAGGAAGAACTTTGCTGATGTACAAATGCAGCCAAGCCCGATAGGGCAGCTTCACGATTTATTTACAATTGCTGGGGGTGCTACTCCCTATCCTCCGATGACGCAGGTGCTAGGAGATGTCTTGTCTTAGAACATGAAAAGGAAAATACCAACCCTAGGATCTCAAAACAGTTCAAAACAACTAATATTTGTTGGGGTCATAAGAACGCTGGCCTTTCACTGACTTGGAATGAGAAAAAGATGGACTGGATATAGGAACTTATTTTGGGTATTGCAATAACAGTAAAACAAACTGGCTAAGAAAACATTTTTGTGGCAGTAGTTAACAGAATGCTAGATAGAGTTTTAGGACGTGGTGGAATGAAAAAGTATGACTGAAAATTGCCTGAGTCACAGAATAGACACATCTCAGCAGTGATCCACCTGTATCATAGTAAAAATTTTCAAATTATGAGGAGACTGTAGAAAGTTCTCTAGTTTGATGTGATCCCCAAAAGCACGTTCAAAAGTCAAATATATGAGATTCAAATAAGATGTATAAATCTCTTCCATTCCCAGAGAATTAAAAATATTTATAATTATACCTTGACTCTTAGATAAACTTCGAGTATGTATTCCCATATTTCATTCAACTATTTTTCTTGAGATTTGAACACAGTTGACTAGCATAAATACAGGAAGCATAATGTTGAGGATCACAGGTTTTGCTTTTGGAACACCTAATGATTTTCCTTGTTGCAGCTGTATTGCCTTTGTGAGACCTATACATTTTATTGCTATTGTAAGGGTTTTCATTTTATCTTAATACAACAGTAGAAAGGGCAAAATAGAATGAAAAATTATTTTAAAACAAAAAACTGTGGAACTCTTTCTTTGAGGGAAATCTTTCCTAGAAGTCCGTTGTTTTCTGATAGAAAACTTCTCTGGTAGAAGTAGCCTGAGGAGGTCTACCTGTGTCTCTTGTGGCTTCTGTGTCCCTGCATAGTTTAGTGGAACACAGTTTAGTACTGCTGCAGTGAAAGAGGTACTGCTGTTCATACAAATACCACTGCTGTTTTAACATATAGCTTATTTCATGGGCAGTAACATCAACAAAAGCTTTAAGTGTTTATTTGTTAGCTCAAGTATGACTGAATTCAGTATCCTAAAGGCAGTTTAAGGGTGAAAGAGCAAGTTTGGTTGAGGCCCACGCGTAACTTCTTTTAGACAAAAGGGAATGGAATTAATAGAAAAAGTGGAATGAAATACTAAGATGTTCAAATTGGCCTCAAGCTGATATCATAGAAGAGTGATATGTTATGTTTTTCAGATCTTAAAACTTCTTTTAATTTGAAATTGTTGTAATTAAAGCAAGTCAGTATTTGACTTGTTTGTTCTTTTACAGTGTACTTTTTCATCTGCTCTGATTCAGTCAGATATTTTATTATCTTTGTTTTTTGCTATACCTCATTCACGGTTCATTCAACAGACGTGTTGAATGATTACTGCACGTCAGACGTTGTGTTGAATTCTGGGGTCACAAAAATAAATAACTAGACTGTGAGTCCTGCCCTCAAGGAACTCACAGTCTAATGAGGACGTATATACCCGCCGCCCCCCCCAAAAAAAGAAAGTTAAAATAAAGATAATCTTAATATAGTGTGGTAAGTATGGTATTAGAAATGCACTGAAATGCTTTACATTCTCCCTTTGTTTAAAACAGTCCTCTTCCTTGAAGGGAAGACAAGGACCTTCAGGTAGGAGCTTTCTCTGTAAAGGCGTTTGACACTACCCTATGCCTCCTTTCCTGACAGCAGCCACCTTTTGCTATATGTATGGTATGATCATTTATAGTTAAGGGCTTTAAAGGTGACACTGCACTCCTCTGTTAGGTGCAGAGTCTTACCTGGAGAGTGAGCAGTCTTTTCTGACATTATTTGTGTGAGTAAGAGACCCTTTTCTCAGACCCTGAACTGGAACTTATCTCTTGGTCTGGGCTGTGATGGGTCAAGATGTCTAGGAATTCACTCATGGGTTGCTGATGCTATGTGACTTGTCAGATGGAAGCAGGCCAAGGACTAGGAAGTATGGAATTCTGGCAAATTCCTGTCTTTTCTTGGAGTCAGAACTGATAAGCTCTGAAGGGTAAGGTAGATATGATAACATCCTTGTTAGTTGCCATAAGCCTTAAGTCATCCCTGACTCACAGCAAGCTAATGTATAACAGAATGAAGCATGGCCCAGTCCTACGCCATCTTCATGATTGTGGGTGTGTTTGTTTCTGTTGTTGGGGCTTTGTGTCATTCCATCTCATTGAAAGTTTCCTTCATTTTCATTGGCCTTCTGCTTTACAAAACATGATATCCTTTTCTAGCCATTGGTCTTTCCTGATGATGCATCCAAAGTGAGTCAAGGGAGCCATCCTCGCTTCTAAGGAACATTCTGGTTGTTTTTTTTCTAAGACTGATTTGTTTATTCTTTTGGTGTTGGAGCTCGTTAAGTATTTATCGGATTTCTTCAAATCTGGATTCATTTTTTGTTTTGTTTAATAAAATTCCTTTCAAGATGTGCTAAGGGATAAAAGAAGAAATATTTTTCCCCACACTGGAGCTCAAATCTTAAACAGGGAGCTGGGCTTCTAAGGCAGAGAACCTTGGTGGGCGCAGCCATTCTTAAAGAATTCCAAGCAGAAGGTGCAACCAGGAGGACAGAGCCATAGTAGGAAGGTTTAGTGGTTAGTGTTAAAAGGGAAGATACCATTTCCTTATCTTCTGTACCAGTTTTTCCATTCTCACCACATTGGTTCCCAAGTTGTGACTTATTTGTTCTACTCCCTAACTCCAGTTCTTGTTTGCATATCTTTTCTCCCCTTACTCTAGCCAGGCAATCTTTCTGCCTCTGTGCCGTTTATCATTCATCACTAAACTCTGGCTCTTTTTTCAAAACTTTGGAATCTCCTTCATTAAAGCTGTACTCGTGTCCACAAAGCCGAGTTCAATTCTATCTCTGCAAAACTCTTCTGATATAGTGGTTTGAAGGGTGAACCTTTGTCTTAAAATCCTTTCATGTCTGTTGGGATTTATGGTTGCCCACCCACTTTTTCCACCTCTCAGTTTCATTGGGAAGCTACTTTCTCATTGCCAGTGCATGCTGGCACAAGCCAGGGGCCTTTATAACTGTTTGAAACTGAAAAAATAGGCGTGTGCTGCAAATTATTGTTTCTACAGGGTATTGTATGAGGTGTGTGCATTTTTGGTAGAAGAGAGAACTTTTGAAAATTTTTCTTTGGGACACCGTATGCCCCTCTGGACTCTAGTGGGCGTCTGGGTAGAATTAGTGGGATAGCGCGTGTCCCTAGGGACTCGGAGGGTAGGATTGTTGGAGGAGGCAAAAAACAAAACAAAACAAAACAAAAACCACCATACTACCTACCAAAAATTCAGTTAACACTCAATGATTCAGCATGCTTCCACTAATGAAAATACATGGTATCAACAAAAAATTCAAAGCAGAAAATAATTAGGTCTTGAAAGGGTTAGGAAATCTTTCCCAGTGAAATTTGATTTTGTGTGTTACTGTGTTTTTGGCTTGTGTTATGTTAGAAGAACTTCACAATGAGATCACTTGGAGATTTCAAACTTTTTCAGTCATGGCATCTTTTTCTCAAATGAAATTTTGTAAGAAACTCTTATATAAAAATCGGTATTGATAGCATTTAAATAATACACATTTATTTTATGTATTCAGATTTATAACATTTACTTATTAGATTAGTTCTTTTCTTATAATTTATTTTATTTTTGTTGTTGAGAATATACACAACAGAACATCCACCAGTTCAACAATTTCTACATGTACAATTCAGTAACATTGATTACATTCTTTGAGTTGTGCAACCGTTCTCACCCACCTTTTCCAAATTGTTAGTCCCCTGTTAACATAAACTCACTGCCTCCTAAGTTTCCTATCTGTTGTTGTTGTTGTTGTTAGGTACTGTTGAGTTGGTTACAACTCATAGCAACCTGTGTACAACAGAATGAAACACTCCCCAGTCCTGCACCATCCTCACAGTCATTGCTATCTTTGAGCCCATTGTTGCAGCCATTGTATCAGTCCATCTGGTTGAGGGTCTTCCTCTTTTTTGCTGACCCTCTACTTTACCAACCATAATGTCCTTCTCCAGGGACTGGTGACTTCGGATAACGTGTCCATAGTACATGAGATGAAGTCTCGCCATCCTCGCTTCTAAGGAGCATTCTGGCTATACTTCCCAAGATGGATTTGTTCATTCTTCTGGCATTGCATGGCATATTCAGTATTCTTCGCCAACACCGTAATTCAAATGCATCAATTCTTCTTTGTTGTTCTTTATTTATTGTCCAAATTTTGCATGCATATGAGATGATTGGAAATACACCTACTCCTCACTTATCAACTATCTCGTGATCTGACATTTTGCATTTATGACAATAGTAAAAGACTACTATCCTACTTTTTTTTTTGCACATTAACGACATACGTCTGGCGGTAATGAACACGGAGGTATGAGGCAAGAGAAATGGTGGCTGTGATGGTTAAGGTTGTGTGTCAGCTTTGCTAGGCCATGATTCTCGGTGGTTTGGCAGTTATTTACTGATGTAATTTGGGAGTTATGTAATGATGTAATTTGGGAGTTATGTAATGATGTAATGTGGCAGTTATATAATGATGTCATTTGGCACTTATGTAATGATGTAATTTGACACATGTAATGTACTAGTCATCCTCCGTTTTGTGATTGGATGTGGTCATCCATTTTTGCATATTGCCAATTTTCACATAATGACCTGGTCTTTATGGAACCTAACCGTGCCAGTAAGTGAGAAGTGGGTGTACCATGGCTTGAACAGACCCACCTTAATCCTCAAGGTGACATCTTTGCTTTTCAACACTTTAAAGAGGTCTTTTGCTGCAGATTTGCCCAATGCAACTCGTCGTTTGATTTCTTTTTTTTTCCTCTCTTTTTTTTCTTTTTATATTCTATTGTACTTCAGGTGAAGGCTTACAGAACAAATAGTTTCTCATGAAACAGTAGTACACATGTTGTTTTATGACATTGGTTAACAACCCCACAACATA
>NW_004443972.1:7295945-7347923 GCF_000243295.1 Trichechus manatus latirostris | reverse complement strand
CGTCTGCTTCCTCTCCAGTTTTTCTTTTGTCAGTTTGGCCAATGGTTTATCAATTTTGTTGATCTTTTCAAAGAACCAGCTTTTGGACTTGTTAACTCTTTCAATTGTTTTTCTATTTCATTTAATTCTGCTTTAATTCTTATTATTTCCTTCCTTCTGGCACCTGTAGGGTTCTTTTGCTGCTGTCTTTCTACTTGTTCCAGTTGTAGGGTTAATGCTTTGATTATGAGCCTTTCTTGTTTTTGGATGTGTGCATTTATTGCTATAAACTGACCTTTGAGCACTGCTTTTGCTGTGTCTCAAAGGTTCTGGTAGGATGTGTTTTCATTCTTATTTGATTCTATGAATTTCCGAACTCCCATTCTTATTAGTCAGCTCTGTCAAGTCCTAATATTTTGCCATACTAATTTTTTTTTGTTTTGAGAAAACATTCAAGATACAATTGGAGTTCTCTGCTATTTTAAGCAGCTACCTGATCTATTTTCTCCCTTCACAGACTTAACCAGTCTCCAAATAGATATAAATTCTGTTTCATACTATGTATACTGCACACGTGGAGCCCTGGTGGCACAGTGGTTAAGAGCTCGGCTGCTAACCAAAAAGCTGGCGGTTCAGGTCCACCAGCTGCTCCTTGGAAACCCTATGGGGCAGTTCTACTCTGTCCTGTAGCGTCGCTATGAGTTAGAATTGACTTGACGACAACAGGTTTGTTTGTTTGTTTTTTATACTGCACATACAAATACATGTATTGCTTTGCAAGTTTCTATACTTAATAAAAAATAGTATCGTTTTCTTGTGCCGTTTTTGCAACTTCCGTTATTCAGAATTTTTTTTTGCAAGTTACTCATGTTGATATTTGTAGCTCTTGTTTATTAATTTTAAGTGCTATGTGGTATTCTACTGTATGAATATAACACTTTATTTTTCTATTTTCCTATTGAACATGACATTTCCAATTTTTTGCTATTACAGTCAATGCTGTGTTGAAAGTTCTTAGCCATGTTTCTTTGTGCACATGATCAAGGATTCTCTAGGGATTGTATACTGAAGGAGAATCCATCTGTAGAAGTGTAGATTATGCAAAATTGAAAAATACTGGGTAGTGCAAAATTGCCCTTCCAAGTGTTTGAGATTTCACTCCCACCAGCAGTGTATAATAGTTCCTGTTGTTCTGCACCCCCCCCAACACTGTGTATTGTGAGACTTTTTAATGTATACCATTTCATTTCATCATTTTCATTTCCTGGATTGTTAGTGAAGCTGAGTGTCTTTTTATGTTTCTTGGTCATTCTGTTTTCCTTTTCTGTAAATTGGTTGTTACTTTTGCTTATTATTCTGTTTGTTTCTTTTTCATATTGATTTTAAAAGTTCCATATACATTCTATGCTTATCTTTCATTGGTTATGTGAATTGTAGATACATATTCCAGGTTGTTGCTTCTTCTTATTTGTTTCTGGGTTATTTTGTGGTAAAGAATTAAATTTAAATTTAATGGTATTTATCTTTTCTCTTTGATTTTATTTTTCTTGTTTAAGAAAGCCTTTTCTACTCTTTGAGGCTATAAGGCTCTTCCATATTTCCTTCTGAAAGTTTTATTAAAATTTTGATTTTCACATTTACGTCTTTCATCCACCTGGCTTTGATCTTTGTGTAGGGTCTGAGGAGGGATTTAATTGAATAATTAATTGATAATAGACAATAATCAGTTGTCTAATCACCATTATCTCTCCTTTCCTATTTTGTAACAGCTTTTCATTTAGTGTATTTCTGTACACAAAGACTGTTTCTTTGCTTTCATTTATATTGATGTCTTTATCTGCACCAGTATTACACTCTGACCTTCAGACAGAGGGTCCGTTTATGATAGATATCAGGGATTGGTGCGTTGTCCCGGAAAGTTGGACATTCTGAAGTGGTCCACTTATTATTTCTAGCTCATGTTACTTCAAATTTGGTATGAAATTTATTGGTACACGGTGGTGTAGTTTTAAAAATTTTAGCCCTTCTACTGGGAGCTCATTATGGTTGTAATATGCATTTACCGGATGACTACTGATGTTGGGAACCTTTTACTAATTTGCTAACTGGGTGTCCTTTTTTATGAAGTACCTATTTAAGTCTTCTGTAAAATTTTTTTCTTTTCATTTAATTTTCACAACTCCTTTTTTAGGCATGGCAACCATTTTGATCTCCATTTTACAAATGAGAACATGGATTCAGATTTGAGTCAAGGCTCAGGTGAACTACCCACCCTGGCTGTAGTAAGTTTCAGAGCTGGATGTGTAGAAGGCTGGTCTTCAGTGTTTAACTGGTGATATGCATACCATCTCTTGAGACCTAAAAGTATTCCAGGTGCATACAGAGTGTGTGTGCTTGTGATCACCTCCCTGGTCTGACTGCTTTGATTCTCCATCTGTGACTTTTTGACATGCTGCTTTGGAGACTTATTTTTCCTTTTCCCCAGCCATCAGTAATGTCTTGTGCCTTGCACATGATGCTTCCTGATATGTCTGTTTCAATAGACATGTATGCTTCTGCCCTGTACGTTGTTGTGGAAATGAGTATGCTTGTTTTGTGGAGTTGCGAGGGAGCATGGTTCTCACCTAACAGGATTACAAGGGCATCTTGGAAGTATCAGCAAATAAGAAAGTGAACTTGCAAGAATAACCGCTAGGCCTAACTAAACATTTTGCCTTTTCAATAGATGGTTTAAATTTTTTAAAGGTGATTTTTTATGTGTTTTTCCTGCCTTTTGACGTATCTGCCCTATATGCTGAATTTCCAGCTCTCTCTAGCACTCGAGAAAATGTTGGTGGTAACGTGGGGGAAAAAAAAAAACAGTGGCGATCACTGTCCTGTACTTCACCATTCTATCATTAGTTTTTTGGAGCAGACAGGCCCTTAAATACATTGTATTATTAGATAATTTAGTAAGTGAAGTTAATCATGGGGTTCTGTCTGATCCTGTCCTTAAAAAGCAGTTTTTCCTCTAAGATCTGACTGAGTATTGCTTTGGTCATATCCAAAGTTATTGATATGTAGTATTTCAATTATAATAAATTTTTATATAGGCTCCTGTAATAATCTAAATTATCTATATGTACTGATTGTTAATTTCCATGGGATTGAGTATTACATGTGTTTTAATAAGAACAGATTGTGTCCAGAGAATATATTGTGTATATTGTCCTAGATTATTCCCAGTTGGAAAAAAGATTTAAACTCGAATGTACAGGTAGGCTTCACTTTGCGTAGTTTTGATATGCATGAATTAAGTTACCATGATTTAGTTAGATGACACCAGTTCTCCAAACACAGTTATGTGGCACAGTGGACGTGAAGATAAGGAGATTATTTTGGAGTAACTGGTTGCGCCCAGTGTAATCACGTGAGCCCTTAAAAGCAGTGTACTTTCTCTGGCTGGTGGCAGAAGGAAAAGTCAGAGAGATAAAAGGCGTGAGAAGGATTCGACTTGCCATTGCTGGCTTGAAGACGGAGGGAGCCACATGACAAGAAATGTGAGTAGCCTCTACCAGCAGAGGGTGATCCCTGGCTGACAACCAGCAAGGAAACTTGAACTTCAACCCCAAGGAACTGAATTCTGGTATCAACCTGAGTGGGCTGGAAGTGGATTCTTTCTCAGAGTGTCTAGATGATACCTTGATTTCAGCCTTAGAATACCATGAGCGTAGAACATAGCTGTCCATGCCTGGGTTTTGAACTACAGAACTATGAGCTAATAATGGGTGTTGTTTTAAACCACTAATTTTGTGGTGATTTGTTACACAGCAGTAGAAAATGAATACTGAGACACTGTTTCGTTTTTTTTAATCTTTCTCTTATCTTCAAATTAGATTATTTCTATTGACCTGTCTTCATGTTCACTAACTGTATTTCTGCAGTCTTCAGGATGCTTTTAAGTCCATCCAGTGAATTTTTTAGTTGAGGTATTGTACTTCTCAGTTCTAGAAATTCCATTTTTTATACTTTCCACTTCTCTGCTGAGTGTTCCTCATCTGTTTACTTACTATAACCAACTTTTTCTGTAAGTTCTTGAAAATATATGTAATAACTGCTTTAGTGTCCTTGTTTGCTAATTTTAATATCTGGGTCATGCTAATACTTTTTTTTTTTTTATTGACTACTTTTATCTTATCTGGGGATCACTTTTCTTGCTATCCATACCCAGTAATTTTTTATTTTATGTTGGACTTTGTGAATTATTCTTTGTAGGGAGGCTGGATCATGTTGTCACCCTTTAAAGGGTGTTGAGTTTTTTGTTCTGCCAGGTAGTTATATTACTGGAGGATTTTTTAGGTTTTTGTCAAGCTCGGTTTTATTCTCTGTGGGAGCAGGCCTGTTTTGGTTTTGAACTAAATTTTAGAGGGCCTTTATTCCTAAGCTGTGGCCTTTTTGGGGTCCTTATGTTTTCAGGTCCTGAAAATAGTTACCTCATATTTTTTGTCCTGCTTGGTAGTTGCTTTTGATAGAATTGGAAGGGTGGTATCAGATACTCTGTCGTAGTTGGAAGCAGAAGACCAATCATGAGGGTTTTTTTTTTCTCCCAAACATAGGAGAAGGAACTGTAAAATCCCTTTTGGGCCATTCTTATTTTTTATAGTTAATTTTGTTTATTACTGATAGAGCATGTGTTGTTAAAGTTTCAAAGGTAGACTTGGATTCTTTTTAAATCTGTATTTTGTACATAATAGATTGTGTAGAAGGAGCGCCTTTTTCTTCATTATAAGTATTGATGGAATGATTCTTTATGATATTGTTAGAATCTTTTTGAAATATTTCATTATGTATTTGAGGCTCTCTATACGCAGTAATCAAAACCTGATGATGAAATGTTATGACTTACACCCACCAAGCCCTGGAAATTTAGCATTTAGGCTCCAGGAGGGCTCTTTAATTCTCTCCCCCTCTATGCATTTGACACAGGATAATGCGAGATGCGGCCTCAACACTGGGCAAAGTGACATACTATGAAAGAATAGTTTCTTAATTATGATATTTAAAATTTTCCAAGAGTTTAAAATACTCTTAAGTACATAATTTAACTGTTATTTAGTTCTCTTGAAAAATGAGATCCTTTTTGGCAGGCCATTATAAAGTCTTCAGATTTTATAATATTTTAAATGCATAATTGTGTGTCCTATATTTATAGAGTAAAATATGCTGGATAGAGTATTCAAATCAGGATTTTCCATTTCCTATGAAAATTAAATCAAATAAACAATATTATGTTTAGATGTTTTCTGAAATAGTTGAAACGTTTTTGGGGATAACAGGTGAGCTTTGCTTTTAATTTTGTATCATGTAGCCAGAATTGAAAAAATAAAATGAAATGTTGAATTTTGGAAGGAAAAGGCAAGTCATGAGATGGTCCAGAAATGGAATCAACTCTGTGTATGTGTTTGTGTTTGTGTACGTGTATTAGTATTCACACAAATTGGTACTCATAAAACTCAGTAAGTGATAAAACTGGGTTCTCAGATCCTAATTTGTAAAAATATTGCTCTGTCCCTACCTAACATCATGTGCCAAATGAAGTTGAAGATTAAAAGTTTGTGTATAAAAAAGAACTAACATAATACAAAAGAGAGTATGAGTGGATGTTAATCTTCAGGTAGTTCTAAACACAGTGCCAAGTGACACTATAAAAAGAAAGAATGATAGATTCTGTTACAGCAAAATCCCGTAAGTGAAGAGAAAAGGTCAACATGAAGCTGGCAAGTCATATGTAATATGTATGATTTGCTCTTCAGACTCAAGATGTAAAGTTAGTCACATGTATTTCCTTGTACAAGTAGTCCTTTGCCTTCCTTTTGAGACATTCCCTTCCCCACTTCTCTAATGTGTCAGGAGAACTCCCAAAGGTAGTGTCATTCCTCTTCTGGAAACAAGCAAAGATCTGGAAACTGGAAAGTGTACTACTGCTGTTGCCTTTTGTTGCCACATGGTGTTGCTGTTGAAGCTTGGTCATGCACAGCCCTTTGTATGTTTGTCTGTGTCTTGGTTATCTAGTGTTGCTGTAACAGAAATACCACAAGTGGGTGGCTTTAACAAACAGAAATTTATTTTCTTATAGTTTAGGAGGCTAGAAGTCTGAATTCAGGGTACCAACTCAAGGATAAGACTCTACCTCTTTTTGTTTCTCTGCTCTGGGGGAAGGTGTTTGTCTCTTTTCAGTTTCTATTTCTAGGTTCCTGGAGATCATGTGGCATGTATCTTCCTCTCCATTTGTGCTTTCATGCTTAATCTGCTCTTTTATATCTCAAAGGAGATTGATTTAAGACACACCCTACACTAATCCTGCCTATTTAACATAACAAAAAAATTGATTTCCAAATGGGATTGTAACCACAGATACAAAGATTAGAAGTTACAACACATATTTTGGGAGGACACATGTCAAGCAGTAACAGTCTGCTCAGCTGTGAAGCTCTTGCTGGTCCAGGATTTTGCACAGGCTTCACTTGGGCCACATTGGGCATCATAATTGAGTAAAGCTCATTTAATTTATATACTCAGAAGCTCTGCTGTTGTTTCCTACATCATAATCATACGGTAATAGGATCTGCAGCAGCAACAAGCATCATTTATTCATTCACCAAATATTAATGTTGTTAGGTGCCGTTGAGTCAGTTCCGACTCATAGCAACCCTTATGTGTAACAGAACGAAACACTGCCCAGTCCTGCGCCATCCTCACAATCGTTGTTGTGCTTGAGCTCATTGTTGCAGCCACTGTGTCAGTTCCTCTCCTTGAGGGTCTTCCTCTTTTTTGCTGAACCTCTACTTTACCAAGCATGACGACTTTTCCAGGGGCTGGTCCCTCCTGATAACACATGTCCAAAGTATGTGAGACGAAGTCTCACCATCTTGCTTCTAGGGAACATTCTGGCTGTATTTCTTCCAAGACAGATTTCTTCTTTCTGGCAGTCCATGGTATATTCAATATTCTTTGCCAACACCATAATTCAGAGACATCAGTTCTTGTTTGAATTTCCTTATTCATTGTCCCCCTTTCACATGCATATGAGGCAGTTGAAAATATCATGGCTTGGGTCAGGTGCACCTTAGTCCTCAAAGTGACATCTTTGCTTTTCAACACTTTAAAGAGGTCTTTTGCAGCAGATTTGCCTAGTGCAATACATTGTTTGATTTCTTGACTGCTGATTCCATGGGTGTTGATTGTGGATCCAAGTAAAATGAAATCCTTGACAACTTCAGTATTTTCTCCACACTTACTACATGCCCCAGGCACTGTTCTCTGTACTAGAAATAAGAATGGTGAACAAAACAAAAATTGTTTCCATGATGGAGCTTACGTTCATTTGTGGAGAGGGAGAGGTGGTGGTAGAGGCAGACAACAAACAAGGTAAAGTATGCTGTAAAATACAGAAAGGCAGTATGCATGACATTCTAACCTCTTAATTTTTTTATATTTATTCTGCATAGAACGTCAACATAAATGATACCAGTGAGCATTATAAACGAGAGACTGATAACTTGTAGCTGGATTTAATACCAGAGTTAGCTGATAACTTCTCATTAGCTTGTACGTGGACTTTGTGGCCACTCTGTATGTAATGAAATGTTATGCAGCTTTTAAAAATACTGATATAGATCTATTTATGAACATGGTATGTTTATGGTAAGAGGAGACGCAGGTTAGAAAACGATTCATTTAGTGTGATCACAGTGTTAGCGGGAAATGTTTTTCTCCACCCCTAATGTTTCTTTCCTGAGAAGGAAGTTCCATTAGTGTCACTCTGGGTTGACCTCTACCCCTTTATTCACTCCATACCTGGTGTAATGTCTAATCTGATCAATAAATTTGAGAGTAATGAGCCCTGCTTAGCTCAGCTCTGTCCTTCTTCTGAGTAGAAGCTAGCTAGCCTTTCCACAGCCAGAGTGATTTCTCTTCTGCTTCTTCATGGAATAAGCTGTGCAAGGGTCTGCCGTAGCAGGGAGAGGTCTGTTTGTGTCTAATGCTACCCATGATTGGTGGCTAAGGCATGCCCACTTCTGGGGTTCACTATTAGCAAGCCCATTTAGCCAGTACACCGAAAGCTGCTATTAGTAACAACCCCCCCCAAGAAAACAAAACAAAACAAAAACAAACTCATTGCTGTCGTGTCGATTCCGACTCATAGCGACCCTATAGGATGTAGTAGAACTGCCCCACAGGGTTTCCCAGGAGACGCTGGTGGATTCCAGTTGCTGACCTTTTGGTTCGCAGGGGAACTCTTAACCACTGTGCCACCAGGGCTCCATTAGTAAAAACAGTGATATCTTAGTCTTTGTTTTGTTTCTCAACTTGTTCAGAACTCAGGCAGGGAAAGAGTTGCCATTTTTTGGATGCCTTCTTTGGAGACTTCGTACCTACGATCCTATTTTATTTAGTTTTTTAAATATATATATTTAATGTTTTTCCATATACATGTATAGAAAAAAGTATGGAAGGATAAGCATGATTTTAAAAGAGGTTGGTAAAATTAGGAGTTTTCTTTTTCCCATTACTTGTCTCTACTTCTTAATGCACTGAAATGTATTAGATGTGTAATTAAGAAACAGTTAAACATTTTAAATCTCTAAAAAATATAGCCTGGTCTGAGTTTCCATGTAGAAGAATTAGTCTTTGTACAAGAGAAGAAGCTTGCCCTGAGTAGATGTTTCCACTGTGTAGTTTACTGCCTGGTTCTAGAATTTAGAGTAGGCAAAGATATATTACTTTTTTTAAAACATCTGGTTTGTAATTTCACCAAATATGTCAGAGTAATTGCTTTCCATCTATAAGTAGTGTTAGGCAATTTGCATGAGTTTTTAGAGTGAGTTTCAATATCTAACTAAAGTTAACTGCATTCTGTGTATTTCTCTTTGCTGCTCACAATGTATAGCTATTTATTGTCTCTTTATTTTATTATTATTTGGTTTCTTTTGATTTTCCTTGTCTTAAGAAAAGGAATCTGCTCTAGAGTTTTACCACTCTTCTTGTTTATCACTGTGATATCACCTGTGTTTGTATATATGGTACCCAAGTTTTACTGTATTTGAAAATACAGAATATATTTATTAGAGGGAAAGACAAAGAAGATGTTACTGACGTGGTAATTTTTATATTCCCTTCCCTCTATACTAGCAGAAAAAAGTTAGTATGGTATTCTTTGATATTGAAGTTTTGTAAAAATCACTAGAGTGAAAATTCTACATAATTAAATCATCATATCTTATGTTTAATTTTTTGAGAATCTGTCAAACAGTTTTCCAAAGCAGCTGCACCATTTTACATTCCCATCAGCGATATATGAGGATTTCACGTAAGGCTTTAAAATATTAAAAAAAAAATACATGGTATTCTTAGGGATACATAGGTAACATTATGATTATGCTGTTTAAATTTTTATTTTTTGATTTTCATTTTGAGCATGAAATGTTTCAGGCCACAAAAAGATAAAGGACTTCTGTGTATACATTGTACAACTTAATAAACAAAACTTTATAAATAAAATTAAGCCCCTGGGTGTGTCTTTTTGATTCCCCCACTTCTGGTTTGACGTTTATCCTTCTCATGCATATGTTACTAGGTTTGCTACCTGTGTATTTCTAAAAATACAGGGTATTTTTAAATGTTTTAAAAACCGTGTGTGAAGCCCTCATATATTGCTGCTGAGAATGTAAAATGGTGCAGCTGCTTTGGAAAATTGTGCCAGGTTCTCAAAAAAAAAAAACATAGAGTTACCATATGACCCAGCAATTCTACTCCTAGGTATATACCTCAGAGAAATGAAATTATAGGTCCACACAAAAACTTGTACATGAATGTTCATAGCATCATTGCATTATTTATATTAGCCAAAAATAGAAACAACCTAAATGTTCATCAGCTGATGAATGGATAAATAAAATGTGGTATACCTATACAACAGAATGTTATTCAGCAAAAAAGAGAAGTGTCTTGATATATGCTACAACGTGGATAAATCTTGAAAGCATGCTGAATGAAAGAAGCCAGTCATAAAAGACCACATACTGTGTGGTTCCATTTATATGAAAAGTCCAGAATAGGCAAATCTATACAGACAAAAAGATTAGTGGTTTGTCTAGGGTTGGGAACCTGGAGGGAAAATGGGGAATGACTGCTAATGGGTATAGGCTTTCTTTTTGGGATGAATAAAATGTTTTAAAATGAGATAGTGGTGATAGTTGCACAAGTCTCTGAATATACTAAAACCATTCAATCGTACACTTTAAATGAGTAAATTGTATGGTATATAGGGGAATGAATTATCTCTAAAGCAGATTTTAAAAAGTGTGACTATTGTCTTTATGCTTTGTGCTGTTAGCTTTTTTGACTCAGCATTATGAGCAAAAACAAATCATTGTATTTTGCAGTTTATCTGTTTTTGTACATTCAGTGCCGTATGACTCATTTTTCACGTTCCATTGTATGAATTTACTATTTTTTATTTACCTATTTCCCTGTTGATGGGTTTTTAGATTGTTCCTGGAGAGTTTTTTTTTTTGGCTATTAAAAACAATGCTGCGGTGAACATTTTAATCTTTTTCATTACATGATGATACAATTTTAAGGGTTTCTTCCAAGTTAGAATGTGATAGGATTATTGATAATTTGTAATTTATGTAGTTTTATTTAACTATTTAGAAAGCATTTTATTGGCATACCTCAGAATATTTAAATACACAATTTAAAGTTGAAATTAGTAGAAGTATTCTACCTTTGGATCTTTTTCTGTGGTTCTTTTATATTTGGCAGGAGGAAAGGTAGGGCTTCTTACTGTTACGCCTTTGTTGGTATTTTAGTGTTATGTAAGATGTGTCCTAATTTTTGTGTCTGTTAATATATCTTATAGAAAAGGCCACGAATGAGTACAACACTGCCGAAGATTGGGGTCTAATTATGGACATATGTGACAAAGTTGGAAGCACTCCTAATGGGTAAGATGCCCAGTCATGCCCAGCGAATGTCTAGGAGCTTGATAACTTATGTATCTTTTCCTGCTGTAGCCTTGGAAGGAAAACGGGACTTTACTATATACTTTTGAGGGGTGAAAGTAAAGAGAGCCTGAAGGCCTGATTATGAGATAAGCATTATCTTGAATGAACAAATGGAAAAGAGTTCAAACTGAAAGCCTGAGGTATGACACAATAAGGATGCATGTTAATGATGAATAGACTAGTTATTTATGGAATTTCTCTGTGACTTAGACAGGTATTTAAAAAAAAAAAAAAACCCGTTGCCGTCGAGTCAGTTCCAATTCATAGCGACCCTATGGGACAGAGTAGAACTGCCCCATAGGGTTTCCAAGGAGCTGCTGGTGGATTCGAACTGCGGACCTCTTGGTTAGCAGCCGTAGCTCTTAACCACTACGCCACCAGGGTTTCCTAGACAGGTATGGGAGCTTTCTAATAATGAAGTAAATTAATATAATTATATAATAGGTAATATAGCAACAAGGTGCCACAGTAGTTAAGAGTTCGGCTGCTAACCCAAAGGTCAGCAGGTCGAATCCACCAGCTGCTCCTTGGAAGCCTTATGGGGCAGTTCTGCTCTGTCCTGTAAGGTTGCTGTGAGTTGGAATCGACTCGACAGCAATGGGGTTATAGCAAAAAAGCCTTTAAATAATGAATAGATAAATATAATGAAAAAAGTAAATATAAAGAAGGGCGCTTCTGAGGGGTGGTGCGGCTTTTACGTTGAACTGATTATACTTTAAATGTTTAGAAAAGTGATGAAAGCCTTTGTTTGAACACATTGCAGCTATCCAAAGTACATCCGCATACGTTTATACTGGAACCTTTCAAGACTATATATCTTGCTAGTTTTTTTCTTCAAGGTGAAAACTTGCTCTTGAAGCCAAGTCTGTCTTGAAGAAATGAAAAGATAGTTTATATAATTCTCCTGTGTTGATTGACCTTTTATGTAATGATTTCTCTCTTGATTTTGGAAGATGTAACCTTTGCAACAAGCTTTTAAAAATTATTTCCTGTAAGTCTGTGAGTATGAGATAGTGTACAATCATTTTATAGATTTATTTAACAAAGTGGTAAATGCCAAGATTTTATTTTTAAATTTAAAGTTATTTAGTTATTTAAAGTTATTTGTTTGTGTTTTAATGTTTGTGCTGAAATTCTGAATAAGTACTTAGTATTCTCCATGTTTTTCCCCCCTTAGAGCAAAAGATTGCCTAAAAGCCATAATGAAAAGGGTAAATCATAAAGTTCCTCATGTTGCTCTTCAGGCATTAACTGTAAGTAAAAGTCATGTTATTATTTAACCAGTTTTTAAAATGTTTATTTATTTCAGCAGGTTAAATAAGATAATATTTCAATATTTGTGTATTAATTTTTTATTTTATTTAATAGCTTCTTGGGGCTTGTGTGGCAAACTGTGGAAAGATATTTCATTTAGAAGTATGTTCCCGAGATTTTGCAACAGAAGTACGTGGTGTGATAAAAAATAAGGTAAATTTTAAAAAAGAGAGTAAGCTTAAGTTGTTAAAAAATAATATATACTATATATTGTTTTAACTATATATAGCATTAATAAAGTTGTATTATGAATGAAATCATTTTTAGATAAGTTTGAAATGAAATAAAATTCTTGTTCTGAAATTTGGTTTTTCATTTGTAACACTATAAACTGTTTTTCTTCCCCAAACACAATACTATTGATAATACCTAATCTTTATTGAGGGATAGTAAGCAGACACAGCTTTAAAACATTTTACATGTACTGTCTTGTTTAATGCTCTTAACAGCCCTTTGAGTTAGATTCTCTTGTTATAGTCAGTCCCTGGTTTACTAACGTCTGAACTCGTACCTGCCCTTCAATGTTGTGTGTTTTTGTCTTCACCTTGAAACAGTTGAGCCAACCCCTACTCGCAGGAAATTTTTCATCACCATCACCTTCACTTGCTGCACACGCAGCTTTTAAATCACTGAAAAGGTTTTGAGCCTTTTCTTGCATAAAGTAAGGCTAAATAAGAACCATATGCAGCTGTTCCAGTTTACCTACAAATTTGACTTCAAGGCACAGTTAGGAATAAATCTTGTTTGTAACCTGGGGACTGCTTGTATTCCTATTTTACAGAGGAAGAAACTAGATAAAGGCTTAGAAGTTAAGTAAATTTTCCAAGGTCATGCCATAGTAAGTGGCATTGCCAAGATTCAGACTTAGGTTTCTGTGACTCCAGCCACTTCTGGACTGACTTCCATGACAAGCGCAGGTGCCTTTATTTTAGAGCCCGGTGGTGAGGGCTTCATTATCACGTTATTATTTTTGTTTTCTTTGAGACAGAAATTTTAAAATACCGTTTTCTTACCATTAGTGGCAAAAATCCAGAATTTTAGTTTAATTGGTATGAAAGCTTAATCTAATACTGAGAATGTTAAGAAAACAGAGAAGAAATGACCTCTGAATATAAAATATTTGTTGTAATCATAGTAAGACTTAGAAATTGATGCTCAAAGAGGTTAATTTTGCAAGAAACAGTTGTATCTTCACATGGAAATAGGCATCTATCAATTATTATGGGCTAGGAATTAACCCTAGATTTTTGTTGATGCCCATATAATTAAAGAGAATTTTGATGGTAGTTTTTTTTGGTAGCTAAATAATCTAAATGATTACTTTAACCACTGATTTTTTTCCTTTGCTTTGTGGTTATTATTTTCTTTTTCTTTTTTTTTTACTTTAAAAGGCTCATCCTAAAGTGTGTGAAAAACTGAAATCTTTAATGGTGGAGTGGTCAGAAGAGTTTCAGAAGGATCCTCAGTTTAGTCTGATATCTGCGACTATTAAATCTATGAAAGAAGAAGGAATTACTTTTCCTCCAGCAGGTTCTCAGGTAAATTCATTCTGACTCATGGTTGACTCTGTGCTGTTTTGAGTGTATGTATGTTGTGTAAAAGCTAGGCAAGGTGTGTCTTAATCATGTTTCCCACCTCCACTCCTCCAATGCCTATGTAATTTAGTGCTTTACATTTAATAGACATTCTAACTGTTCAATGAATGTCTTCTAAATATTAGAAGAACTTTGAGAAGTACAACAGCCATGCCTAATCTTTTTAAATACTGCTCTAAGTCTTGCAAAAGGCGTTGATATGTAATATAGTCTCTGTGTTTAAGACATTTATAGTAATTCAAAGGGTGTCCATATACATGTGGAAAAATTACTTATTTAAAGTATAAGTGATAAATACGGGGTGAGGGATACAAAATAGATGCAATCTCTGTTAATATCAAGCAGAGAGAGAGAACTGTAGACTCTAGTACTGAAGGAGGACCACATAAAACATAGAATTTTAGGACTTTAGTGTATTTCAAAAGATAGAGAAGAGTGAAGACACCGTATCGGGAGGAATGACATGAGAAAATACATGGAATTGAGAAAGCTCAAGACCTGTTTATGAAAGAGTGAATATGTCTGGAGTGAATGGTTCATATACAAGATGAGTGGAACTGTAAGACTCAAAATTTATTTGGGCCATAGGGGATAATTTTACTAGGTGTAAAAGAGTGGCAGCGTCAGACTTTGTCTAACTTCAGGGGGAGAGAGGAGAATCACTGTCAGCATCATACCAAGGCTGATTTCTATGAGGTGAGGTCAGACATATTTCCACTGTCCAGCCTTTTCGCCAATTCTGACACCAGCTCTTCCTCCCATGGCACTCTCTACTACTCTGCTGGGTTTGGTAATTCATTGCAGTGGCCACATAGAACTCACAGACCATACTCACAATTATGGGGTTTATTAGGGAAGAACAGGTTGCAATTTGGGATCAGGATCAACCTGGAAGTAACAGGAACAGCTCAGGAGGCAGGATACGGTTCGTCAGTCAGAACAGCTTTCAACCTCTCAGTTCCTTCTTTGCCATTCCAGCAGGCAGGCAGGCCTTGCTCTTGGCCTTTGCTCCGTGGGTTGGCATGCCAACTGTAGCTGCCTAGCTCCATGGACCTGGGAGCCCACCGCACTGTTGCCTGCTGGTCTCCTGGTTCTGCTGCCGCTGCTTCTCTGCCACTGGACTCTGCCATGCTTGCCTCCAGTTCTCACTGTCTCGCTTGTCTCCAGTGTTATAGCTCTCTGTCTTCTGGGTCTAGGAGGTTCTCAGTGCAGAGACCCTGGGTCCAAAGGATGCACTCTGCACCCAGCTCTTCTTCTTCATGGTAGTGAGGTCCCCCTCCCCAGCCTCTGGGATTGGCTCCTTTTAAGCCTAGCTGGTTGACAAAACTGACCAATCCCCTTGGTGGGCCACAGGCACCTTATTTGCATATGCCAGCCAATCCAAGCAAGAGTTTTACATACCTTATTTGCATAGCCCCACCCAATTTTGTGGGAGTTACAAGACCATGGCTAGAAGGGCCATAGAAAAGCAGTTCACTGCACCACAGTAGGACAAAGGTGGAAGCAGGGATAACGAGTCACAGAGTGGGCTATTAATCTAGGTCTGTGGAAGAAACACACTGTATCTTGAGTTTGGCTCCTGCCCTCTAGGTTGGTAAGACTTTGAAATCCAGTGTTAGGATGTGAGCTACAGAAAAGTGGCTGAGAGTTGTACTGTATTTTATTTTAGGCTGTAGCCTAAAGGGACAAATAGAATCTTCATAGTTTACCACCCTGATGGTTCAGTGAAGAAGCTCTGTTGCTGCAGTGGTTGACTGCTAACCTAAAGGTTGACGATTTAAACACACCCAGCAGCTCCATGGGAGAAAGACCTGGTGATCTGCTCCTGTAAAGATTACAACCTTGAACACCCTATGGGGCAGTTCTACTCTGTCACATGGGGGTGCTATGAGTCAAAAATTGACTTGATGGCACTCAATAATAGCTACAACAGTTCAATGTAGAGTTTTGGGACTAAATTTGTAGTAGTAAAGAGCCGGCATTTTCCTGTTTGGTCCTTCTGCATATTGTTCTCAAAAATCTGGGTTAAAGAACTGGTTGATGGCTCAGAGTCCTGAACATCTCTGTCTGAATAGAATAGGTGCCATTAAATTTCAGCATTACCTTCCTTTGTCCTCTACTGTGATTGAAGAGTCACCGACCATCATGAGTAGTAAAAGGGCTTAAAAGGTGTTCATAGAGCTGCACATGTCTCTGTCCTCCCTTCTCTTCTCTTTGTTGCCTCCTCTTCTCTCCAGTGATTATCACTGACTTCTTGCTGGCACTTCTTCTGTAGCTATACACCTGTAGGAAGATAGCCTTCTCTCATTGAGTAAGACACCTTGGACAATTAATCAAGAAATGCAATCAATAAAGATTCATATTTAATCATTGTATAAGTATTTGAGTACTTTGTGTATGCCAAGTTCTGTATGAGACACTTAGGTTTATGCAAAATGTAAGCCATTTCATGCCGTTTGTGAGCTTATAATGTTTTCTTGAAAATTCAGATGTTTTATTTTAGTATTTGAAAACAGCTACCTTAAATTATCATAAAGAACTTTACTTTTAAATGAAACTCATTAGTTATATCATTTTTTTAAAAAATTAGCATGTGTAAGTAATTATAGAGCCTTTATTTTCTCTGAAAGAGGTGGTTGTGTTCATTTTACTCATGCTTTTACAGACTGTCTCAGCTGCTGCCAGGAATGGTGCATCAACGAACAAAAGCAAAGAAGATGAAGACATAGCTAAAGGTAAATGATCAAGCATGTGTAATTTAGTGTCGCTTAAAAGTATTCTTGAAGAACATTTTATTGAAATAAAAATTATAATAAAAATAGATTATACTTTAGTTCTACCTTAGACATAAAAACTAGTAGGGTCTGAAAAGTAGAGAAATGATGTGGTGTAAAATGAATTTAATTCATTATCCTTAACAATAGTATGTAATTAATGTTCTACCTTTGGAGAGATTACATTTCACCATTTCTTTAATGCCAAAGTTACGAGTCAAGCACAGAAATATGTTCATGGTTTGTCCTATATGGAAAGCTACTCATAATGTCACAATCTGTTTCCTATAAAAATAATAGCTGTTGTATATGCCAGGCTATGATAATAAGGAGTGAGCAAAAGCTTTATTTTAAAAAATGACGTGATTCTCTGCCTCCATTCCCCCCTCCTGCAAGAAAGGTTAAAATCTTAACTTTTTAAGATTTTAATTGGACAAATGAAGTACTCACTTAATTTCTTTTCATTAAATATGTTAACTAATATTTCTTTTTAAACTTTTTTTTAAAATCAAAATTAATTCTGGTTATCTTTTTTTTTACTTTAATTTTCAAACCAGCTATTGAGTTATCATTGCAAGAGCAGAAGCAGCAGCACACAGAAACAAAATCCTTATATCCATCTGCAGAAATTCAGTTAAATAATAAGGCGGCAAGGAAAGTGAGAGCTTTATACGATTTTGAAGCTGTTGAGGACAATGAACTCACCTTTAAACATGGTGAAATTATTATTGTTTTGGATGACAGGTATGTTTTAAATATTTATTTCTGGAATGTTTAAAGTTATTGAGTATAAGTCCAGAGGCCTGAATATTCAGTTCTTTGACTTTGGTGTAGTTAAGTCATAATAGAGCCTCTTTGTACCTTAATTATTTTTTTTCTAACATAAGCACTGGTTAGACTAGGAATGAAAGTTTCTTATTCTTCTTTTGTTAAATTTGGTAAAGAAATATCCTTTAACATCTTGAATGAAAGATGTATTAAATAACGTTGTTGATGACCACAGTTGGGAAACACATGCCCAGTCATCGGAATGCATTTGCCTTGGGAGTTGTTTATACCAATTAGGAGTAGTTTGTACCAAAATTACTGGCAGAAAAACTTCAGATATATAGCTATATAACCTTTGATCAAAGCAACCAAAACCTATGTTTGGTTCCTCCCCAATTCTTTTTTTTCTTAATTAAAAAAAAGTTTATTGTGGTAAGACATAAACCAAAAAGTTTTCCATTTTAACCCTTTTTAAGTACATTTCGTTCACATTAATTACATTCACCATGTTGTGCCACCAACACCATCATCTATTTCCAAAAGTTTAACATTACACCAAACGGAAACTCAGTACGCCTTCAGCAATAACTGTCATTCCCTTTTCTCACTAATAAACTTTTGTCCTTATGCATTTGCCTGATCTAGATATTTCATATGGGTAGGATCGTATAATATTTCTCCTTCTGTGTATGACTTATTTCACTCAGCATAATGTTTTCAAGGTTCATCCATGTCATAGCATATATCAGAACTTCATTTCTCTTTATGGCTGAATAATACTCCATTGTATGGATATACCAGATTTTACTTATTTATTCATCTGTTGATGGTCACTTGGGTTGTTTCCATCTTTCAACTATTGGGAATAATGTTGTAGTACTTCCCAATTCTTAATCTACTGGGCTCTCCCTCATAATTTCTCTATCACTTAAAGCTCTGATAGAGACTATATTTATTTATATTGGCTCTAATTCTGTTACCTAATTTTGCTTTTATAAGAACTTGATGAAATTTAGCAAGTGAGACCTAACAGCTTGTAGCTATAAACAGAGGCTGCAAATATATTCGGTATCCATTATAAATAACTAGTAAGGACACACTAGTGTAGCATATTTTTAAATGGCTAGATACACAAAATGGTGTTAGTTTGCTTTAGTAATTTTTTTTTTTTTTAGGAAATATTATGTAATAAGCTCTGTTTGTAATGAAAAAAGATGAGGTAGGATGTAGTTCTGTCTTCATAAAACCTAGGCTATAGCAGGAAAGTTAAAATTAGTCTACCTAACATTGTAAGGAAGGTGGAATGTGGTCAATGCCATAAAAGAGGTACTGTCAGGGTCTAGAGGAAGGCAGATTTACACCCAATACAGGCATGTGGGAAAGAAGGCTCATCTAGGAGGTTCATTTGGGGTGAACCTTGACAGATTTTTGACAGGACAGAAAAATGTTTGCAAAATACTGAGAATAGGAAAAGGAAGATCTCTTAGGCAGAATTTTGTAACCAAGATAGCCCTGTGTTCATTTAGAAAACAATGATTTTTTTTCCTTAATTTTTTTTTTTTTTTTTAATAATCAGGAGTGGAGCATGTGATACCTGAACACTGAGGGTCTGAAATGTCAGGCTTCTGAGTGTAGTCTTACTTTGAATATATGCCAAAAATAAAAAGTTTACGCATTTCTAATACTCTTATACAACTATAAGATTGAAGACATTTATAAAAGAAACAGAAATAAAACTACAAAATGAATAGTTTTTCCTCTGAGATTCAAATTTAAAGCATTACTTTTATGTAATAAGAAATATTTGCTGGAATAAATTGCTGTTGACAAGGTAAATATGGTACTAATTAATGGGACAGGTACTTTGGCAGGTCTGTTCTACCCTGTGCTGTGTGCTAGCTCAGTTCTCCTCTTGACTTCCCTCTGTTCTAACTGCTATGAAGCTTTCATATATGTAGTATCCCTTGACATCATTTGGCATTCATGTGGCTCAATGCATTATATACCTACTATATAGTCTACTGGCCTGCAGCAAGTAAAGGCTTATGTTACCATGCTGCACCATCTTTTTTTCACTGATGTCTAATTAAACCCCAAGTTCCTTAAATAACAGACTCATATGAAACTGTTTTCAGTTGACACTTGATCACTGCAGTAGAGAACTCTTTTCTTTGTAACTGCTAAGAGAATTCAACGTGAATTCAACATGATGGCATATGTAGGTCGACTGCTGTCATTTTGATGATAGGACACTCCAGTTTTACAGTAGCCACAAACATGCTTACCAATACATTATGGGTTTAATGTTGTCATCCTGGGTGATTGCTTATTACTGACAAGATTTTAAGCACAAATGCATACTTGGATGTTAAAATTATCCAATTTGGCAATCTTAGGTTAAAAGGGGGTTATCCAGATGATCCAGGAAATGACTGTACTCATTGCTTCTAGATTGCTGTGGAAACGAAAGAACAAAATTAAAAATTTCACATATAGAACTTGAGGTCCCTTGGAAATATGTCATCCTTGGACTTCAATTTAAGAAACACTGACTCACCCCGACATTACTGGCAGTAATCAAAAAAACAAAAAAATAACAAATGTTAGAGAGGCTGCGGGGAGATTGGAACTCTTATGCACTGCTGGTGGGAATGCAAAATGGTACAACCATTTTGGAAAACAATATGATGCTTCCTTAAAAAACTAGAAATAGAAATACCGTACGATCCAGCAATCCCACTCCTAGGAATATATCCTAGAGAAATAAGAGCCATCATAGGAATAGACATACGCATACCCATGTTCATTGCAGCATTGTTCACAATAGCAAAAAGATGGAAACAACCTGAGTGTCCATCAGCAGATGAATGGATGAACAGACTATGGTACATACACACGATGGAATACTGCACAATGATAAAGAATAATGATCAATCTGTGAAACATCTCACAACATGAATGAATCTGGAGGGCATTATGCTGAGTGAAATAAGTCAGTCACAAAAGGACAAATATTGTATGAGACCACTACTATAAAAACTCATGAAAAGGTTTCCAAACAAAAAGAAACATCTTTGATGGTTAGGAGGGAGGGGAGGGTTGGGGAGGGAAAAACACTAACTAGACAATAGATAAGTGACAACTTTGGTGAAGGGTAAGACAGTACACAATACTGGGGAGGCCAGCGCAGCTTGGCCAAGGCAGTTCATAGAAGCTCCATAGACACATCCAGAGTCCCTGAGGGATGGAATTACAGGGCTAAGGGCTCTGGGGAACATAGTCTTGAGGAACATCTAGCTCAATTGGCATAACATAGTTTATAAACAAAATATTCTACATCCTACTTTGGTGAGTAGTGTCTGGAGTCTTAAAAGCCTGTGAATGGCCATCTAAGATACTCCACTGGTCTCACCTCGTCTGGAGCAAGGGAGAATTAAAAAAAAGCAAAGACAGAAGGGAAAGATTGGTTCAAAGGACTAACGGACCACAATTACCACAGCCTCCCCCAGACTGAGTCCAGCACAACTAGATAGTGCGTGGCTACCACCACTGACTGCTCTGACAGGGATCGCAATGAGGGTACTGGACAGAGCCGAGAAAAGTGTAGAACAAAATACTAGCTCACGAAAAAAAGATCAGACTTACTGGTCTGACAAGAGACTGGAGAAACCCCAAGAGTATGGCCCCCAGACACTCTTTTAACTCAGTACTGAAGTCACTCCTGAGGTTCACCCTTCGGCCAAAGATTAGACAGGCCCATAAAACAAAATGAGACTAAATGGGCACACCAGCCCAGGGGCAAGGACTAGAAGGCAGGAGGGGACAGGAAAGCTGGTAATGGGGAACGCAAGGTTGAGAAGGGGAGAGTGTTGACATGTTGTGGGGTGGCAACCAGTGTCACAAAACAATATGTGTATTGTTTAATGAGAAACTAATTTGCTCTATAAACTTTCATCTAAAGCACAATTAAATAAAACACTGAGTGGATAGAAAAGGCATTGTTTTTTATTAACAGAATATACCCAAAAAGCCCTTCATTTTCTGTTTTTAGCTTTATCTCACCAGTCCTTGTTTGTTCTCTAAGTACCATTTCAAATAATCAAGTGGAACTCTTACAGTTCCAAAAATGCCATGTTCTGATTAGATCTCTGTGGCATTGTACATTTGGTTCTCTCTGCCTGGAAAACTCTGTCAAAAGAGGCAAAAGCATTTAGAAAAGGAATTTTACTTGCAAGTAAGGTTTGCAAGGGAGCCTAGACTTTAGAAGGGTTGGCTTCCCAATAAAAAAGTAAAACAGTATTTAAAAGAACCCCTCGTCCTTCCTCACACACAAGATTACCACGTTTATAGTTGGTAAGTTCATGGTAGAAATAAGTTTTCTCCCATGACTATCATACCCTGATCATCACTGCGAAAGTCAGCAAATAAGTTGTTTTTGCTAAGAAGTCGGTAGCTAAAAGAAAAGGTTCAAGTTTTCATTTATTTTGAGACCTAAAACTAGATAGTATGACTTTATTTTTTATCTCAGTGTGCAAAATTTTTTATTTTCTTGCTTATCCAAATGATAACCAAACCAAACCTATTGCTGTTGAGTCGATTCTGACTCATAGCAACCCTATAGGACAGAGTAGAACTGCTTTATAGGGTTTCTGAGGAATGGCTGGTGGATTTGAACTGGCGACCTTTTGATTAGCAGCTTGAGCTCTTTACTACTGTGCCACAAGGGCTGTATCCAGACGATAGCAGGGCAAAACATCGTTTTTGTTTCTGGAGCCCTAATTGCCTCTTTCCTCCTAGTGGATGCCTACTTAACCTTCAAGACTTAGGTCAAATTTTACATCCTCTTAGAATTCTTCAAACCCTTTCTGCCTTTAATTCCCAATACAGTTAGAAATTCCAAACCTCTGTGCTGCTATAAATCCTTGAACCTATGTTCTAGCGTTTCTTACACTGCATTGCAATTACTTGTTTACAAAAGTCTCTCCTGCTAGATCAGTTGATTCTAAAGAGGGTCAGCACTTTCCTGGTTTGGAGGTAGGGGAATGGGAAAACAAATCCTAGAATGTAAACCAGGTAATATCGTCTTAGTTGGTGGGGGTGATTGCAAAACAACGTGCTAGATTATAAGTTTCTTGAGGGCAGAAAGTATGTCTTAATGGTCTTTGTAACTTTAGTGCTCAGCTATTATCCCCTTTTTGGTAGGCTTTCAATAAAGTTAGCTGAATAAACAGTTTGTTGAAGATAAAGTTTATGCCCCTTACATTTACATCATTTTTCACTCTGTTGTAATATATTCTCTTCCGTAATATAAAAGGTCTAAAAATAAATGCAGCATTTAAATTTTCCTTAATTATCAAAAGCTTCGTGTAAAATTACAGCACTGAATGACCCTAGTTGAGGAATTTAAAATTGAACAATACTTTATGCCATTAATGTTTCATGGAATCAACTGTTAATTAATAGAAAGAATATAGCAACAGATGGATTAGGGTTGGAAGGGAGTCAGTGCTTTGAAATGGCATTTGGTTGATTACCTTTATGCTTCATCCAGGAGGTAAATTATGCTACAAGAGAGGGAAAGGGAATTTCTCTTAATCCTAAATAATCAACAGCAGATATGATATCTTAGAATTGTCAACACAGCCATTATTTTATGGTTTTAGGAATTTGGGAGATGTATAGGTCGGCAGTTCAAATCCACCAGGCGCTCTTGGAAACCCTGTGGGGCAGTTCTCCTCTGTCCTCGTAGGGTTGCTGTGAGTTGGAATTGACTCGATGGCGACTGGTTCTTTTGTTGGTATAGCTCTTTCATATCTTCTGATAGTTATAAATGAAATGATATTTTAGAATCCTAGAAGTGAATTCATCCTTAGAACCCCTATCCAGTAAGTAAAATTTTAAGAGACAATATTATTATTTGCAGATAACTGTGATTGTCCATATAGAAAGCCCAAGACAATCAATGGATAAACCAATAAAACTGATTAGAGTTTATCAAAGTTGTTGGAAACAAGCTCATCATATAAAAATTGGTAATATGCTTTACTCTAAACACAGCTACCGTATTTTATGCAAGTAATGCAGCCTTCTTCATTTGTTTGCCTGCTGCGCCTCCCCCTTTGAGGTGTCCTCATGAGTGCCTCCATGCCAGTCCTCTTCCACATATTGCTGTTAAAAGAAATTAACACACTTACAAAAATACCTCGCCGGGGGAGGGCACGGCAGGCAAACAAATACAGAAAGTGTGCATTATTTGTATAAAAATATGGTAATTAGAAAAGGAAATCGAAAAAATACCATTCCCAATACTACGTGCGCCTTCAGCGTTTGTTGACTCTGCCCTCCCCCCACAAGGTATTTTTGTAAGTGCACTATGCTAATTCTTTTTTTACAGCAACATATGGAAGAGGATTGGCATGGCGGTGCTTGTGAGGCTGCCTCACCAGGGGAGGGCGTGGCCGGCAAACTCAAAGGGTGTGCCTGATTTATAAAAACACTGTAGTAACAAAAATTACAAGAAATTGTCTAGTAAAAAACAAATCTAACAAAGACATGTAAGGCCTATCTGGAGAAAATTATAAAAGTCTTTGAAAGATGTAAAAGAAAATCTGAATAAATGGAGAGAGATACCTTGTTTAATTTTGTAAAGATTTAATTTTTCCTGCACTTACTGATAAATTCAGTGCATCTCCAGTTAAAACCCCAACAGGAAGTTTTTCCAGAGAACCTGAAAAACAGATTTTAATATTATTATGGACAATAGATGAAAAAGAATAATATAGAGAGAGTACTTTCTTGACCAGGTATCTAGGCGTATTTACACGCTGTAGTAAGTAGACATGTATACCATTACAACAGAATGGAATCCAAAAATACACTCATGAACAGAGAGCAGCTTGCTCTTTGAAAGATAAGGTGTTATAAATCAGTAGAAAAAATGGTGGACTCGTCCTAAAATTTTTTCTGGGATGCTTGACTCTTTATATGGTACAAATAAAACTTAATTCAGCTTTACACAGTCTATAAATTTTAATTCTGGGTAAATTAAAGACCTAAACATGGGAGGGGGATTAAAAAAAGACAATCCAAAACTAGAAAAGCACTTAGGAGAATCAATTTCTGAGTTCAAGGGTAGAGAAAGATTTCTTCAAAGTGTAAACCGCAAAGGAAAATTGCTAAATTTGATCACATGGGGGAAAACACCATAGAGTAAAAGAAACCATAAACCCATTAAAAGACAAGTAAGATTCTGAGGGAATGTATTTGCATAATTCAGACAATCACTTGCTATTCAGAATATGCAAAGAACCCTTACAAATCCATGAAAAAGACAACTGACACAGTGGGAAAAAGAATAATGGACAAAAGATAGGAACAAGCCTGTTAGAGAAGACGCAGTCTGAATGACCAGCAAACACACAGCAGATTTCTTCTGCTTTGTGTTGGCTTCTAGAAACTAGAAGTAAATCTCTAGTGGGGAGCTGACTAGAAATGCAAATGAGTACAACAATGAAGTGTTGTTTCTCTATTATCTGTTGTCACGTGTTGGCTTGGGGAATTATCTTGTATGATATTCTAACATACTGCTCAGGGAGGGAGGAATATCAATGGGTATAGCCACTTCAGGGAACATTTGGCAATTCCTAGTGAAATTCAAAGTGTTTATATACTGTGGCCCAGCAATTCCATGTGAATAAGCCCAGAGAAACTGTTGTAGGTGTGCCCGAGAATCTAGAATGATCATTACTCCAGTGTTTATAATGGTGAAACAGTGGAAACAACCTAAATGTCCATACAGTAATGGGTAAATTAAATATGACATATTCATGTGATGAAACTTTATAATTTAAAAGGGATAAAAGTAATATCTAAAAAGCATTAATAGACAAGATGAACAAGATATATAAAGATTAACATCTGTATAGAGAGTTCGGTATAGATACATGTGAAAGACTAAATGGATGAGATGATGGTGGTGGTGTGTTAGGATGGATGTGAGTTTGGGATTTGAGGTTGTTGATAAAGGGGATTTCAGCTTTAACTATAATGTTTTATTAAAAGCCCAGAACCAAATAAGAGCAATTGCTAATTAGTTTTAAAGCCAAGTATGGGAATATGGATGTTTGTTTTATTTGTACTTTCCTATATTTTTTATTAAATAAGGAGAAAGACTATAAATATAGCTGAATATGAACTAGTATTTTCAAAGTAGGCTAAATTTAATTTGTATTTTCATTCCTCTTAACACTAATGTACTCAAACATAGAGAAACAAATGACATTTTTGCACTGTATTTTCAGTGATGCCAACTGGTGGAAAGGAGAAAATCACAGAGGAGTAGGACTCTTCCCATCTAATTTTGTAACAACAAATTTAAATATAGAGTCTGAGGCAGGTAAGTTAAATCTTAGAGAAGGTTAAATTTATTAAAGTATTTTACGCTTGAATTTTATGGTTCAGTTTTGAGTACAGGTAGTCCCCCAACTTACAACATATTTCTGTTCTGACAGCTCTGTCTAATTAGGTTCTAAAGTAAGTCGAATACCTTTTTTTTTTTTAGTTTTCATTATGATTGCCTTTTATTATCAGTATCTTTATAAATCCAATCTTTATTTGTCTTTGGGGATTGACATGAGAACGATAACATCAGATTACACCCCGCGATGTTGTATGTGGTACGTATTACTAATGATAAGGGGAAAAAAAAAAACCCAAACCCGTTGCCATCGAGTTGATTCCGACTCATAGCAACCCTATTGGGACAGAGTGGAACTGCCCCCATAGTTTCCAAAGAGCACCTGGTGGATTCGAGCTGCTGACCTTTTGGTTAGCAGATGTAGCTCTTAACCATTACGCCACCAGATGTACCAGAAAAAAAAAAGATGTCGTAAGTGCGGTTCATGGTAACTGGAATCATTAGCATTTAACTCTTGTTTTAAATTATTTATTGATAGGCATTACAATTTGACTGATTTCTTATCAAGTTAAGGGGTTATTAACTTATCCCAGGTCAATTCCAGGAACAGTTTCCTTATCACATTTTAAATTCTCTGAGAATCAACAATTAAATAATCAGGCACAAAATCGTCTGTGACCATGTAAATATTTTGACCTCGTTATATAGTGAGGCAGTTTGTGTCTGTGCAATACAAAGAGTATTGTTGTTATTCATCACTGAACCACAGTGTGTTGAGGAGTGGGTGTGCGGGGGCTTGGTGAGCAAGTGCTGAGTGTGATGGCAGGGGTTAGGAGTACTCCTCAGTTTTAGACTTTTTCTCACATTGACTTAATCCGAGGGAACTTAAAGCAATAATAAAGTGGTATAATCAAGACCCTTATGTGCCTGGCTGGTTTCTTCTGAGCTTCACTCAGTTCTGCAGCAGTATACGGTACTCCTCAGTTGATGTCCGCCTTGCTGAGAAAGCATTCCAGTTCTTAAACGCAGGCAGGGAAGTAGGGGAGCTGAATGTGAAGAAACAGGTGATAATACTAACGATGATGATGATCAGAAGTAATGGCTAACAGTTTTTGAGCATGCACTATTTGTCAGGCATTGCACCAAGTCTTTTGTCTGCACTATCTCATTCTCACAACAGCTCTGTGAGCTAGGTCCTTTTGTTATCCCATTTTACAGATAAGGAAACTGAGGCTGAAGGGTTATGTGACTAGTTAGTGATAGAGCCAGGATTCTAAAGTCAACCAATCTGATCTTAGAATGTACTTATACTGAAAGAGATGGCTAACTGTTGGGACTTAAAAATCCTTTGGACTTAAATTTTGGTATAAATACAATTACAGTAAAAAAAGATTTTTATTGTAATTTTATTTATACCAAAATTTATTAAAATACAGTACATCCTAGCAGTATTCCAGTGAACATTTCAATAGTTTATATGTATTTGTAAATTATTTTTTAACCTCTTTATGAAAGGGTTTTATTTTGTGTGTGTTTTAACTATTATCGAAGTTAGGTTGAAATCAGGTCTATTTTTTTCATATAAGAAATAATTTTTTATAACAAGAGAGGAGTGTAGAAATAACTCATAAATTTAACTCTGAAATTAGCTAAATAGATAATCTATTCTCTTATGTATTTATTCACTCCAGGTGTAACACTCAGTTTCCAGGGAAATGCCTGTAATGACAGCTCCCATTTATGTTGCTCTCTTGTTCCACTAGAGTGTAAGTTCCTTGAGGGCAGCATTCTTGTCTGTTTTATTCACTCATGTTATTCTCAGTGCCTAGAATAATGCCTGGCACACAGTAAGTACAAAATAAATATTTGTGACATGAATGAGTGAATGTATGTAATATATGTTGATGATGAACTGTGATGACTATTTAAAGGGCTTCCTTTTTTTTTTTTTTTAATGAGTAATCATGGGCTACTTATAAATGAATGATTAAAATACCCAATACTGAAGAACTTATAGTTTACTTTGTTTCCATAGCAGCTGTGGACCAATTGAATGTAACTGATGATGATGTGGAGGAAATTAAGAAATCAGAGCCTGAGCCTGTTTATATAGATGAGGTAGAGGCCTTCTTTTGTTTAATAATTAAACTATCAAGACTTTTAAAATGTGTTTTATATCCTTGAGAATGTGTGGAAAGAGTAATCTTTATATTCACTGAAGTTAAAACTCCTTTGAGTTACTAAAGTGCCCTGTTACTTTTTTAGGATAAGATGGATAGAGCCCTGCAGGTACTCCAGAGTATAGATCCAACAGATTCAAAACCAGACTCCCAAGACCTCTTGGACTTAGAAGGTACTTAGTGAATATTAGGGATTACTTTAATGTCATCTAGTCATTATGTCTTCTGCCTTGTGTTTGCTTCTAGAAATTAGAAATAAATTTATGGTGGGGAGTAGACTAGTAAAATAGTAGAAGTATTACTTGGAAGGTGTCATCATAAACCTTCACATCCTTTTGAAAACAGAAGTCTTTGTATTTCTGTAAGCCCACCAGTGAAACTGGCTGAAGAGAACTGCAATCCAAAAAACAAGAAATTAGAAATAACAGTGTATTAATTGAGTCAAAATTTTAGAAAATTTTATTCCTGTTTTAATTCTCTTGTATCATGATTTTAAAGATCAAAATTATATGTGATCAGTGATAACTTTGTAATCTAGTCATTGGATGTATGCTGATGTATATTTTAGTCCTGAAGAAGACCTGAAGCAGTTAAAACAAAGGTCTTACTTTTTTTAATCCTTTGGAAGAAATATCTCTGTGGTAAATGGATAAATCTTTTTATAGAAAAAGTCTGACTATGAATATAGAATATTGTGCTATTCATTGTATCAGTGTTTACATTTGGAAATACACAAAATGTGTGATTTTGAAGTGGCTTAAATATAATGAAATATGTTCATATCTATCTGCACATGGTTACATATTTTATGTACTCTGGCTGAAATTCATTTTACTTAGATAATAATAGTTTTCTGTGTATTTTTAAGACTTTGGGATGACTCCAAATTTCAGTCTTTAAACTTGTTTAATAGTTCCCAAGGAACACTGTGGGATTTCTGTTTTAATTTTGACGTTGCGTTTGGTCACATGATGTTCATATGGGTGCTGAATAGTATTAAAATTAGATCTTTTGCAGTCCTTTCTCTAGCATAGACTTAATTCTCTGTGCATTGTGCCTGGTTAGAGATTGGTGCTTTGTTGTTAAAAATTGTTGAAACTGGCTTAACGTTCTAGATTTGTAAGTATTTTTATATTTACAGATATCTGTCAACAGATGGGTCCAATGATAGATGAAAAACTTGAAGAGATTGATAGGTGAGACTTTTCACACAAGCAATGAAATGTATAGTTTACTTGTGTTTACTTGTTTTTGGCCTAACTTTAAACTGAGGAAGTTTTTGTGGAATTGTACAATCTGTTGGAATTGCTTTTCAGTTTCCCATGCTCTTACAGAATTGATAGCAAGGTGGTGGTACTTATTTTGGTAGCATCCCCCCACCTCCCCTGCCCACCCATGGCAATTTAGTGTGCTTAGAATCATGGACTCTTGCACTCATAGCGCTGATCTTTATTTTCTTACTTGGGCTGGCATTGAGGGGATAATAAATAATGAATAAAGCATAAAATGGGAAAATAAAATGCTTAGGCAAGAGCTCATCTGTTATGCAATGACAAGGGGTACTTGTAAAAATTTCAGATTAAATTCCCTAGTATTTGTGAAGCTAAATCCAATGCAACACAACTTCTTCTCTTACCATTTCTCTTCCTTGTATTTTTATCTTTCTCTTGCTCTTTTAATTTTGTTATCTCATCTAGTTTCCCTGTTCCTTAGAAATAGCAACAGCACTGAGTAATTGGCTATCAGGGTTCTGAGCTCTTAACTTAGTTCTGCCCCCTTCTCTTACTCCTCAGAGCTTTCTCTCTGAAGTTGAAGGGAGAATCCATAGTTAATGGAAGACAAGGGATAAGGTCTTACTGTTCTGTCATCTCTATCCCTTTCTGCTGCCTATTTATTAAGCTACTTTATAAAACAGCCCAAGATGAAGGGATTAGGTAAGACCAAAGCAGCAAGGAGATAGCAACTATACTCTTTCTTAACTGCTTCTACCAGAGAAGTGCAGTAGCAAGACTCCTCCCAGTCACTGAATTAGTAATCTTTGTTCGATGGGGGTATTTTTCTTAAATTCTATTTTTCCACTGAAAAATGAGTTGTTTTTAGGTGCCGTCGAGTTGGTTCCAACTCAGTGACCATTTGTACAGCAGAATGAAACACTGCCTAGTCCTGTGCTATCCTCACAATCATTGCTATGTTTGAGCCCATTGTTGCAGCCACTGTGTCTCAGTCCATCTCGTTGAAGGTCTTCCTCTTTTTCGCTGACCCTCTACTTTACCAAACATGATGTCCTTCTCCAGGGACTGGCCCCTCCTGATAACAAGTCCAAAGTACATGAGCGGAAGTTTCGCCATCCTCGCTTCTAAGGAGTATTCTCAGTGTACTTCTTCCAAGACAGATTTGTTCGTTCTTCTGGCAGTCAGTATTCTCTGCCAATACCATAATTCAAAGGCCTCCATTCTTCTTTGGTCTTCTTTATTCATTGTCAAGCTTTCCCATGCATATGCGTAGGTGTGGCTAGGATTACAATTTTTATAAACCTTTTTGGAACCTAAAAGAAGTCTATGTCCTATCAACCCAGCAGTTTCAAGCCCATACTAAATATACAGGGATATATGTAAAGACCATCAATTACTGATATGCAAGTTCAAGTCGAAGCTGAAGAAAATTAAAACAAGTTCACAAGAGTCAAAGCACAACCTTGAGTATATCCCACCTGAATTTAGAGACCATCTCAAGAATAGATTTGATGAATTGAACACTAATGACCGAACACCAGATGAGTTGTGGAATGACAATCGAGGACATCATACAAAGGTCATTAAAAGACAGCAAAGAAAGAAAAGACCAAAATGAATGTCAGAAGAGACTCTGAAACTTGCTCTTGGACATAGAACAGCTAAAGTGAATGGAGGAAATGAAGTAAAAGAGCTAAACAGAAGATTTCATAGGACGGCTGGAGAAGACAAAGTAAAGTGTTATAATGAAGTGTGCAAAGATCATTCAGCATTTCTCAAGCTGAAAGAACAGAAGAAAAAATTCAATCCTCAAATTACAATATTGGAGAATTCTATGGACAAAATATTGAACGATGCAGGAAGCATCAAAAGAAGATGGAAGGAATACAAAGAGTCAGTGTACCAAAAATAATTGATCGACATTCAGCCATTTCAGGAGATAGCATATGATCAAGAACTGATGGTATTAAAGAAGGATGTCCAAGCTGCACTGAAGGCATTGGTGAAAAACAAACCTTCAGGAATTGATAGAATACCAATTGAGATGTTTCAACAAACAGATGCAGCGCTGGAGGTGTTCACTCGTCTGTGCCAAGAAATTGGGAGTCAGCTACCTGGCCAAGCAACTGAAAGAAGTCCATATTTGTGCCCATTCCAAAGAAAGATGATGTAACAGAATGTGGAAATTATTGAACAATATCATTAATATCACATGCAAGTAAAATTTTGCTGAAGATAATTAAAAAACATTCACAGCAATACATTGACAGGGAACTGCCAGACATTCAAGCCAGATTCAGAAGAGACGTGGAATGAAGGATATCATTGCTGATGTCAGATGGATCTTGGCTGAAAGCAGAAAATACCAGAAAGATGTTTATCTGTGTTTTATTGACTATGCAAAGGCATTCGACTATGTGGTCATAACAAATTAATGGATAACATTGTGAAGAATGGGAATTCCAGAACACTTAATTGTGCTCCTGCATAACCTGTACATAGACCAAGGGGCAGTCGTTTCAACAGAACAAGGGGGTACTGTGTGGTTTAAAGTCAGGAAAGGTGTGTGTCAGGATTGTATCCTTTCACTACGCTTATTTTATCTGTGTGCTGAGCAAATAATCCAAAAAAAATGGACTATGTGAAGAACAATGTGGCATCAGGATTGGAGGAAGACTCATTAACAACCTACAATATGCAGATGACACAACTTTGCTTTCTGAAAGTGAAGAGGACTTGAATTACTTACTGATGAAGATCAAAGACTGTAGCCTTCAGTATGGATTATACCTCAACATTAGAATATATATATATCCTCACAACTGGACCAATAAGCAACAGAGCAAACATTGACGTTGTCAAGGATTTCATTTTACTTGAATCCACAATCAATACCCATTGAAACAGCAGTCAAGAAATGAAATGACCAATTGCATTGGGCAAATGTGCTGAAAAGCAAAAATGTCAGTTTGAGGACTAAGATGAACCTGACTCAAGCCATGATATTTCAGTCGCCTCATATGCATGTGAAAGCTGAACAGTGGATAAGGAAGACCAAAGAAGAATTGATGCTTTAAATTGTGGTGTTGGGGAAGAATATTGAATATACCATGGAATGCCAGAATGAACAAGTCTCTCTCGGAAGAAGTATAGCCAGAGTGCTCCTTGGAAGACATCTCATGTACTTTGAACATGTTATCAGGAGGGACCAGTCTCTGGAGAAAGACATCTTGCTTGATAAGGTGGAGAGTCAGCGGAGAAGAGGAAGACCCTCAACGAGATGGATTGACACAGTGGCTACAACAATGGTCTCAAACATAGCAAAGATTGTGAGGATGGCACAAGACTGGGCAGTGTTCTGTTCTCTTGTACATGGGGTCACTGTGAGTTGGAACCAACTCGACCCCACCTAACAACGACAACAACGTATGCAGACGTTTAGCTCTTAGGGTGTCCATTAAAATATTATTTATGACAACAAATTTGGAAGTAACTAAAATGTCTTTCAGTGTGAGATTGGTTTAAATTTATCTATTTATACATTCTGCAGTGAAAAGCATTGTCATTGGTAAGTACCTGTTGACATGGAAAGCTGTCATAATATGCAGAAGACATGATAGCTTAATTTTTTGTTGGTAAAAAGAATATCTTCAAAGAAAAAAATCTAGAAGAATTAAAATTCAGAGCAACCTTTTCTGATATGAGCCTGTTTTTGAGTGAGTTCTCAGCTGTTAACCAGTTTTCTCATCAGTTTCTGAATTGCCCAACCGGTGTTTTCTTGTTCCATGACCACTGACTGTAGATGCAGCTCGTGTTCTGGAAAATGCTTGCTGGTTTTTTAAGCAAATTTTCTATTGACTACAATTGTTGAGTCTTCAGTGATGAATAAAGTATTATTTGTGTGCTAAATTTAAAAAATAATTTCTGTTGCTAAATACATGCTTAAAAATTTGAAGATCATTGAAGTTCCTTTTGTCTATGTGGATTTTTTTCCTGAATGGATTATTATCAGTTTGTTACTCCTATGAAGAACAAAACTGTCAGGCAATTAAATTTTAAATCTCACTTTTAGCTGTCATTGTACAGAATGAGACTTTGTAGCATTTATAACTCTTAAGAAATGTATTGGGTAAAGATGTAAATTGACTCCAAAAAAGCTTAGATAGCTTTACTAATAGGAGATCAATAGTCTGGACTTAGCGATGTTCCAGACTTTTCTAATCTAATTTCTTCTTACCCTCCAAAAGTCATTTTCCACCACCTCGATCAAGATACTTTTTTCATTCTTCCCCAGTGTACCCTGCTCATTCCTTTGCCTGCCTTTATCTATACTGACGTGACGTGTTTTTCCTGTTCTACTTTGCCTGTCCATCCTTTCTCAGCTGCTGGCTTACGTGCCAGCTTCTCCGTAAAGCCCTTTCAGTTTACCACAGCCCAAAGTGATCTTCCTATCCTCTAAACTCTTCTCTTTCCTAGCTATTTCATATAATCTTTCATTCACTTACATGCTATCTTGTATCATTTGCCATTTTTCATGTTGTTAACCGTGTCTCCCTAGTAGATTGCAGCCTCTTTGAGAGAGAAAACCACACTTTCTGCTTAATTTTCTCTCTCTTAACAAAGTGTTGGGCACAGCTCAGTAAACAATTTTTATTGTTTGAAGTTGATTTCAGACAGTCGTGCCCTTCTGTTGCCTTCTCCTGTGTTTCATCATCGTTCTGGGTTTATGGAGACCAAATTTTTCTGGTTAATTCTTAATCACACGTCTGTTAGCATGGTCACTAATTTCTGAAGCTTCCTGTGTGGTTTGCAACTGGTATTTTCTGAAACTAGAGTTTGAAGTCACACGTGCAAGAGAAGAAACAAGCACTTTTTTGTTGTTGTTGTTAAGAAATAGCAGATTCTAACATAGGAAAGGTGCCAAGACTCAGTCCAGGTCATTTACCTGGTAGCCCTGGATCTGTTTGCCTGCTTCTCGCTCTTATCTCTCTCCTCTCTATGTACATATAGAAAGAGCCACATTTAATAAGCAGGCTTGTGGATGCTTTAGGCCAGATTAAAAAGTGGCCGTTTAACTTCTGTAAACGTCAATTGCAAAGAGTTTCTTCTTACTCCCAGGGGAACAGGCAAAATTGTACCAAGTCAGAAGAATTTGCTCTGGAGTTCCTTGGGCAAATTTGAAAATGCTCTTATTTGGATTTGCTGTTATTATACAATGATACTTGATTTCGCTCATTTTCTCAAAAGCAAACCAACAAATGAGCAGTAGAGATTAGCTTATATACATGTGTTTTCACTTGCATTTTCAAGGGTAATTATTTAATTACTTTTTTTTCAGTTGATCCTTTCATGAATATAAACAAATGAAAATGTGTGTGATTTTCTGAAAGTGTTTGTGTGTTTATTTTAGTCGTATCCCTTCAGAACAGGCTCTCGGCTTTGCTGTAGTGCTTTCCTCTACTGAGATGTATAATTAAGGCTTGGACTCTTACCTAGATTAAGAAATTATTCTTTATAACAGAAACCTTTTAAAATAGGCAACAAAATTCTTCTAGAACCAAAATTATGAATTGCATTTTATGAGGCGTGAAAGGACTTTCCCTAGTAATTGTGAAGTCATATCAACCTAGCTATTACAAGAATTAAATAGTCCCTCCTCTTAGTTTCCCTTTGTGCATATTCTTTCATTGTGTATAAAAAGAATCTTTTAAAATACGAATAGAAAATGTGCTAAATTTAAAAAACAGTTTACGACTGAAACAGTTTCCGAGGCCAACTCTTCCGACAGGGATTGGACTGGGCTGTGGGACATAAAGTGATACTTGTGAAGAATGTGCCTCTTAGGCAAGTAGATACAAGTGACCAAAGGGGCGGCTTCTGTGCAGACGTGAGATGGGAGGGCAGAGAGAGTTAGGAGCTGGTTGAATGTTCACGTGGAATCAGGCGGAGGGGAGGAGTGTACTGTCGCAGAATGGGGTGAGCCCTTGGGGTCTTATAACAATGTATGTTAAAAGAAAATTTCTGTATGGGAGACTAACTTGAAATGTAAACTTCATTCAATTACAACAATAAAACAAAAATTAAAAAAAAAAGATCACACACTTTGAAGTCAGAAATCCTCTAAAAAAAAAGTTTATGTTGCTAAATACATGTGTAAAATTTTGAAGATTATTAATGTGCCTTTCTTCTATATCAGGAAACATTCAGAATTGTCTGAGTTGAATGTAAAAGTCTTGGAAGCTGTGGAACTGTATAACAAATTGGTGAATGAAGCACCAGTATATTCGGTCTATTCAAAGCTCCACCCTCCAGCACATTACCCTCCTGTGTCAGCTGGCATCCCAGTGCAGGTGAGCATGTATTTTGAGAACAATTTTCAAATTAAGAAAAAAGAAAAAGTCCTTCAATTAAAAAAACTTTTGTTTTAAAGCATAGTATTAAAAGTTCTATGGTCCATGAATAAAATTTATCTTGGTAGTTTCAAGAAATATTAGGTAAACAATTAACTATTCATTAGAACAGATTAGATAGTGATATTTCATAAATACAATTTAGTTCAGTTTTAACATGAGTGAAAAGACCATTAAAGGAGGGGAGTTGTGGTTCTTCATACGCTTTCATAAGTTTAAAGTGATTTAGGATAGTGCCTGTCATTTCAGAGATATCCGGGTAATATAGTAATGCGTTCCTGCTGCTCAGTAAGCAAGATTTAACATTTCTTTTCAAATTTCTCTCAAGGTTTCTTTGACTTACATAATTATTAAGAGGCTTAGTTGATGAACTTATTTTGTTCTCAGAAGCTTGATTTGTATGTCCTTTTCTTAGATGCATGGCCTAAATTCTTAAAAATTCATGCATGAAGAGGATATGTTGCAGGCCTGTGAGGTAATGACAGACTCCTTGAGCCATCCGTGAGCAGCATCATTTTCCAGTACCTTACACCTTTGCTGTGCTCGTACACTGAAGTGAATACTTAGATTTATCAGTATCCCCATTCTGAAGCCTTTTTCAAATTTCAGCAAGTTAGTGATTGAATTTCAGAATGAGCTTGGATGAACAAAATCATGTTAATTTATGAAAACTGGTATGAAAAGGAGTGTATGAAGGAGACACCAATGAGAAGAAGGTAGAATATGGGTGCATAATTTTGATGACTTGACACTTAATTGTTAAATGAGAAAAGAATAGTTACTATGGTAACTGTCACATCAGATAAGATGCATTTATCAAATATGCCATGCCTTGAACTTTTGACTATGATGAAAGAATCATTATATGAGAGTAGAAAGGATTTCTGGGTACAAAAGACAGCTGGAGTTTCTTCAAGGTTGCTTCTGTTTTCAAAGATGTTAGCTGCTGCTATGAAAATGGAACATACTGGAAAAGCCTGCACCATTGTGTGATAGACCTGTGTGGTGTACTTGCTTCCTTGAATGTGAAAAGAGTTCTCTGTCCTTCCTGTCAGGTTTTTTTAATTGTGTATAGCTTATATACCTATGTTTTGCTGAGCACAAGTCATTTTTGTAAAAAGTTAGCTTTCTATCAGTTTGATTTGTCACATGAACTATACCTGCACTCTTCACACACAAGAGCATTTGAAATATTCAAAAGATCTTACTCTAATGTGAAAAAATATATACTTATTTCTGTACTAGAAGCAGTTGGGGCAACACACCATTAGTTGCACCTGTGAAGGCTCTGAGGCACACTAAACTGCAGAGGAGGTTTATTCACGAGTCTCATCCGGTTGTCAGTGGGTTGTTAGATGTCTGCTAAGGATATAACACAATTGCAGTTAATGTAATTTGTTTGGCATCTCTAGCGTTCTGTATGTTCATGCGGATGATCTTTACTTTAAAAATAGCTTAGTTTAAAACTAACACGGTGATAGTTACTATTAAACATGTGCATTGTTTTAAATGCTGTATATAATATGCAGATAGAAGACCCTGTCCTTAAGGAGCTGTTACCCTGAAAATTAAGTAGGACACATATAAATATCCAGAGACTTAGGCCGTTTTTGCTATTTCCCGAGGCTACATCTTCTCCTTTTACCCACAACTGCTTCTTTCTTCTTTCCTGTCTATCCTAAAGACAGGAAATAAAGGAAACATTGCTAGTGAGGGATCACTCCCCTGCCCTGATACTGTTTGTTTTTCAGCTTTTTCTCTTAAGTTGTGTTCCTAGGAAGGAATTGGATGAGTCATCCTGGGATGGGAGTAGAGAAGGCCATCATTCTGATGGTATCTTGAAGTGATGGTAGGCTTCCATTCAAGGGAGTGAATAGTTTCTGTGGCTCTATGGCAAAACCTATCACAGAGTAATAGGCAACCTGGATGGATTCCAATCCTTTACTTAAAAATACACCATCTCTCTTCCGTCTTCTCCCCTCCAACTCCCACCTACAAAATAAAAGAACAACTAAGCAAATCATAAGTATCTATAGATTTGGCACTTAGATTTGAAAACTCTCCACTTTGAACTAGGGTGGATAGATGAGTGGACTAGATTGTTCCCCAGAGAGCTCTAATATTTGATTTCATTTAAGTCTTTGAAAGTTTTAAACATGTTAGGCAGATGTTTTAGAGATCGGTGAGTCAACTTCTTCTCTTTGGTTAATAGACATACCCAGTTCAGTCACATGGTGGAAACTATATGGGTCAAAGCATTCATCAAGTCACTGTTGCCCAGAGCTACAGCCTAGGACCAGATCAAATTGGTCCACTGAGATCTCTGCCTCCAAATGTGAATTCCTCAGTGACAACACAGCCTGCTCAAACTCCTTACTTAAGGTAAGTTTTTGAGAGCTGTGTTAGTTTTGTAATTGTGCACATTAATTTTCCATAGACTTTCAGAATGACGTCTAGCTTCTTTTCTTCATAATAATCGTGTTATCTTTTACTATGAAGATAAAATTATAGAACTGCCCATTCCTAGTCCTGTGATAAGAAGGCAGCAAGGTGCTCCTCTTAGCTCTACTGCCCATACTTAGATGGTTGCCCAGATCTCTGCTTATAATGTGGGTCCCTGGGACAAATAAAGTTAACTGTCCTTTATGGGTACCAATTCCATGATACCCTTCACACTGTGCTGTTATCAGCCTAGCTGAGTAGTCCCCAACATATTTATCTGCATGTACTCCTAAAAAATCAGAAAACTGTTGTTACTTCAATCCTTAAAAAAGAAGTGTTTTTGAGCTGTGCAATTTGTGGTCTACTTTTTTAATACAAATAACCATATTCTGAAAATCATGTTTAAATCTTGCTTTCTGTTCACTTTGCTTAATATACAAAATGTTCATTGAATATAGTCGTGTAGATGATCTCTAGAGGAGCCCTAATGGCGCAGTGGTTAATCGCTTGCTGCTGACTGAAAGGTTGACAGTTGGAACCCATCAGCTGCTCCACAGGAGAAAGATGGGGCATCCTTGGAAACCCTCTGGGGCAGTTTTACTCTGTCCTATAGGGTTGCTATGAGTCGGAATTGACTCGACAGCAATGGGTTTGGTTTTTTTTTTTAGGTGATCTTTAAGATCTCTTCCCAGTCTTAAATTCCATGAGTATGAATTTTAAATGTTATCTGAACATTAAGTAAACCTATTCATATTGGTGTTTAGTTAAATTAAAATGTAAAATTTTGTTATGCTAGGTAATGCTAGGAATTATGGAGGAAAAAACTAGACTAGTGTAGACATAAATTTGCCTATATTGCAAGTAGTATATTTGGTGTAATTTAAAATTATATATATTTTACAAGAAGTATATGCCATAGTGGTTACAGGAACAGAAGTCCTGCAAGTTGGTGTGAATATTTAGCTTGGTTTGTTTTTTTTGTGGACAATTAATCAATAAACTACAGGACAGGACTATTCTGAGGATGGATTCTAGGATCCTATGCATATTACACTGTTCTCTCTACTTTTTAATTATTCTTATGTAGGGATGCTTGTTAAACTGTCTTGACTATCAGGGACAGCTTGAAAGGGAAATCCCTACCAGAGGAAGGCCGAAAGAGTGTGTGAGGAGAAGAGCTAGTTCCCTCTGTGCTGTATTGAGAGATGGGGGAAGGGAGAATGGCTGAAGGTGCAGCTCCAGAGTTTGGGCTCTATTCTCAGAGCAGCTGATCAAGGGCACCGCTGCCAGGAGCAGTTTGCACCTCCTCAAAGAGTTTTAAATGTTTTTACTGAGAGATTCTGGAGAACCTATATTAATAGGCCTTATAATAGGATGTTTTTGCCTCTTCCTGAGTACACCTCTCTTCTTACCAAATACAAAAATCACATCATCAGTATATGATAGCCAGAGTGATTAAATCATAATCAGAGTAGCAGTGCTGCATAAACTTAAAAAGAAGTTGGAAAAGCATTTTTATTTTGTCATGATGATTGCTCTCTGACTAACTTAATGTAAAGTAAATACGGTTTTCTTTTTAAAATTTTGTTTGTAGCACTGGACAAGACACCATTTCCAGTCCCGCTTATATGAACCAGAACTCTAACCTTCAATCTGCTACTGGTACAGCCGCTTACACACAGCAGATGGGGATGTCTGTGGATATGTCATCTTACCAGAACACTGCTTCCAATTTGCCACAAGTGGCAGGCTTTCCAGTGGCAGTTCCAGCTCATTCAGCTACACAGCAGCAGACAAGTTACCATCAGCAGCCTCTCCTATAGAAACAAACGAAGCATTTTCTTGAAAGTATTCATAAGTGTATTACTCAACCCTTATGATTCTCATCTGGAAATACTAAAAAATGTTTTCTCTCAACTCAAAAGGACCATGAATAAATAAAGCACAAAAGTCTGTTTTACTCTACCAAGGCCATAAGGGAAATTTTTCAATCCAGTTTGTTTGCAGTCAGACTTTTGATCAGAGGCAACTTAAAGATGCTTCCAGTTAGTTTTGTCATACTTTAAAATATAACCACATGACACTAAAAAGCATGAGTTAGGAGTGTAAACATTTTACTTTAAAGAAACCATCTTTTTCTCCTAAAACATCATGATTTCCCCTAAAACATTGGGAGAGCACCAAAACCTTTAAATATCTTTTGTCTGCACTTTTTTTTTTCCAGTTTCTCACATGCTATTATTTTAAAATGCGAACATCTTTTTGTGTAAGCATTTAGCTTGCCAACATATTTCCTTTTGGCTCCTTAAATTGCAGTTGTGTTGGCAGTACTGTCAGTTTTGCTCTCAGTGTTATGTTGAGTAATAATTAGCATATAATTGTCTACAGAAGCAAGAGCAATTTGGAAGGAACAAAAATGTTTTCTGTATAGTAACGGTGAAGACCATGTAGAAGCAGACGTGCGACAAAACATATAGCAAGACCCCCAGTCATGCCAACAGTGGGCTAAGGAATGCCCCACAAAACATTTCCATTCCCTGGGGAAAGCATTTCCTTTCCTACAAGTGGCCTTGGGATTTAGAATTGCCACTAATGACCTTTTCAAGTGACTCCAGCCATTCTGTAATTCATTCGCCATTTCCTTCCTGCGGTGTGATGTGCAAATATACACCTACTCCTCACTTATCGACTGTCTCGTTGTCTGACGTTTCACATTTATGACAATAGTAAAAAATCTACTGTCTGACTGTTTTGCACATTAACAATGTACATCTGACAGTAACGAACACCGGTGTGAGAGTAATGCTGGCTGTGGGGGTTAAGGTTATGTGTCAGCTTGGCTGGGCAGTGATTCTCAGTGGTTTGGCAGTTATGTAATGATGTAATTAGGTAGTTACGTAATTATGTAATAGTGTAATTTGGCAGTTTTGTCATGATGTAATTTGGCAGTTGTGTAGTGATATAGTTATCCTCCGTTTTGTGATCTGATGTGGGTCATCTGTTTTCCCATAACGCTGATTTTTGCATAACGACCTGGTCTTTGGAACATAACCCTGTCCATAAGTGAAGAGTGGGTGTACTGCGTTTCCTTTTTCACTGATCATACGTGAATTTTGAACCGTGAAACATTCCAAATAATTTGATGTGATGTATACCAAGCATGGATGACAAGTGTTTATTGGTGTGTTGATTCTTTTAGAAAGTGATTTGAGTGCCATTGCTCTGCCAGGCTGTTGACAAATCTGACCATTCCTTTCAGGAATAATCTAAGTCTGTGGAATGATAGCAGGCATTGGACTGATAGAGAGGCTATTGAGACAGTTTTTCTGAAGGCTATGTTTTAAATCAGTTTGTAGGGCTAATAGATTCCCATACTGTAGGAATTAGATAGTAAACCAGTAGGGTTTGTTTTCTCTCCTAAAAATTTGCACACTACATCATCTACCAGCTCTTTATATAACTCAAAATAGAAAATACAAATAAATATGCTTACAGATAGATAATATTTAAACTGGGAGAAACAGTGGACATAAATTTAATATTTAAAAAGTTACTTGCATGGAAGCAAGATTTCTACATTTGATTTTTAAAGCATTTAATCTTTCTACTAAGAATCCATTTGAGAACAGTTCTCTGGAAATTTTTGTCATTAATCTGTTATACAGAAATTTGATTAGCAGTGTGCTTCTTTTTCAAAGAAACTGTATCCTAGAACAAAATAATCTATTTAGTACTTGGTCTACATTTAACAGGAAAAAACAAAAACAACCAGTATTTGAAAGCCCAATTTCTATCATGGTCTTATTTCAGATATAAGTAACTGCAAAGAAAATCTTAACCCTTAATGTCTTGTGTTCTCTTTCTCATCCAGTGTTTTACTTCCATGTGAATTCAATTATATAGTTATAAAAAATTATTCTAAAATGGCACCTTACTTTTTTGGGAACAAGTCCTCTGTTCTTTAAAAAAAAAAAAAAAACGTAAAAAATATTTCCAAAGCTGCTCTTGATAACAGTTAATGTTTGCATATATGTGGGAAATCTTACCTTTTTTCTCTGAAACTATATTTAATAAACAGTTATTTTAATGTTTGTGTAAATATTTCATGTATAATTGTCATCTGAATTGTAAAAGCTTAATTCAGTGTAAGTCTTTGAGCCAGTATAAATGCTGCACACTCACTAAATCGGGATCGGCCAGTTAAGTTCAACTAACATAGTTTTGCATTGGGGCCCTGGTGGCACAGTGGTTAAGTCTACAGCTGCTAACCAAAAGGTCAGCAGTTTGAGTCCACCAGCCGCTCCTTGGAACCCTATGGGGCAGTTCTGCTTGTCCTGTAGGGTCGCTATGAGTCAGACTCGACTCAATGGCAATGAGTTTTGGAATGTAGTTTTGGAATAATATAACATGTGACATGTATATAAATAGTGTATATTGGCATTTGTGAAATTTTATACATGCAGAAGTTTTTCTTCCTCTTAAATTAAAAATAATTTTATTTTTGCCATACTGTATGTTGTAGGTTGTTGATAGTATAAAAATGTTATTAAATCTGTGTACTGACATGATTTTTTTGGTGTTAATAAGAAATGCAGGGTTTTTTCTTTCCTTTCCATGATTTCATGGATTGTATTTATTTTAAGATCTGTTTATAATTAAATGTTTTCTGCCGAAGGAATTGTCTAACTTCAGATTTCTATATGGGGTTCATATTTACTGTTTTATATCGAAAGTAACTTCTGCTTTTTCATATGAAATCTTGGTATGTTAGAGAGAATTCCTGAAATTTTATAATGGTATTAATTTTATTAATGTAGAAAAGTTTTCCTCTGGGTGTTAAAATATATGAAGTGGATATGTTCTTATAGTTTGAAAAATGTACAGTCTACCAACAGCATCTTGTAATTTGGCAGTTTATTTAGAAAAGTACCTGAACATTAAGCAATTCTTTATTATTTAGAATTTGAAATTGTTTGCAGATACATTGTCACCTTATGCTATTTGAAGTAGTTGATATTTGACCACATATTTTACTGTACATTTTGAAAATTGTTATAAAGTTTCACCTTCCAGTTTTTTTTAATTTGATTGTAAATTTAAAAAATATATATGGCTAGGGATTTTTTTTTTTTGAACACTTAGTTAAAACCTTAAGTGTCAAGGCTCCTGACTTTTAGGAGAGAATTTATTGGACTGTCATTATGATGAGAAAGCTGAAGTTATTTTTATAAGTAATAAATTATAAATAATATAGCACCAATCTATCATGCTTTGTTTCTGTCAAAAGATCTTTTTCTTCTTAAATCTTTTAGTCAATAAATAAAGGGAGGACTCAATTTTAGGGATTTTATTTTTTTTCTTTGTTTTATTTAGGTTCTTTGGAAGATTAAAAGATTGTATTTTAAAGTTTTCCCTAGAAGAAAAATTATTGTACTTTTACCAAGCGAAATTGAGAGTTTTCTTTTTAAAATTACTGCGTCAAAAGGGAGCCCTGTTGACGTAGTGGTTAAGAGCTCGGCTGCTAACCAAAAGGTCAGCAGTTCTAATCCACCACCCAGAAACAATCTTTACCATATTTCTTTCCTGGGAAACTCTCCCCTGGGATTTTCTGCTGTATCTCATCGGTCAGAACTATGTCAGAAGACTACTCCTAGCTGCAGATAAGTCTGGGAAGGTGAGTATTTTGCTTTCCAGCTGCTGTATGGAGAAGGCAAGGGAGAAGATGACTGGGAATGAATGTAGAGTGAGCTACATATACTATAGTATCTGCCGAAGACGAATCTGTCCAAATGTGTGTGCAACCTGGTGTTAAATTTGTGTGCCTAGTAAATCGAAGTCGAGTTGATTTATTGCAATTCGTTGGTCAAACAAGCTCCTTTTAGGATTCTCTAATACAAGCATACCATAGTTTTTAGTCAGTAAAGGCTAGAATTAATATGTTTACATCTGACCTGATTGGTAAAACTGGGACATCCTTTTTTTTGTTTTAAAAAAAAAAAAAAACCTCAGGAGAGACAGAGAAGGACCTAGAGGTAGAAATAGAGATAAAAGCTTCAAACTGCTTTTTTCTGACTGTTTGGAAACGTGAGAAATCAAAGATGTGTTAGCATTCATTTAGTAAATAGCATATATTGGGGATATTAAGAAATTGCATAATGAGGCCTGGGTTGTATTTGTGGCTTCCATGATGCACTAACTAGTTGTGTAGCATTAGATGTTACATTTTTTAATTTAAGACATTTTCATATACATTGTCACTGAATTCTCATAGCACTTGTTAGGTAGAGAGGTAGGCTAAGAGATTAACTTTCACAAGGTCACACAGCAGCGAAGGGGCAAAACTTTGATTACAAACCAGACTCTATCTGATGGTAAAGCATGTGCTTCTCCCCACAGTACTAATGTGATTTACCTAGAAATAATTTAGTCTCAATATTAGCAGCTCCCTTTCCTGCAAATCACTGTGAGATTGATAGGGTTCCCAAAGGGCTTACGTGGCTATACAGTATCTTCAGATATGAGAATGCTTATGTAAGAAAGATGATAATAGTGGGTGAAGCTATTGAATGTGTATGTCGTTCAGCAGTTAGCTCTGTCACATAGGTGAGCTGATGAGACCAGAACTTGGTGTAAACAAAATGCTCACTCTGAGAATCTGAGGAGAAGGGGTCAAACAAAGGAAAACAGCAGATAAAAAAACCTTACAGAGTTGTTTTCTGAAGAGCAGAGAGCCAAATTCATGGAATTGCTCTGAGGAAAAAGGCAGGTGACAACTAGTTGAGGCTCATTTGGATGTGAGGAGAGTAATTGTGATTGGAAGCCTAATGACCTGAGTCCCGGACACATAAACCCGGTTTCTCTAAGAACCAGGGTTGCTGAGGACAGATTCCATCCTGAGCCTTGAGTTCTTGATATGTTCAGGATAAGGGCCAAGCTCTTCAGAATGGCATATTAGGGTCTTCGTTACCTAACCCTTGCCATCCTTTCTAACTTCTTCACTTGCACACATTCTAGACTCGAATCCCCAAACCCCAATTTCTTCAGATGCCAGTATTGTTTTTCCTGTGCTTGGCCCCACTCATTTTCCTGTTCCTGGAAAAGCATTTGTCCATCTATCATGAATTGTGTCCCCCCCAAAATATGTGTTATCTAGGCCTTAATTCCAGTATTGTGTGGTTGTCCTCCATTTTGTGATATGATGTAATTTTCCTATGTGTTGTAAATCCGAATCTCTGCCTGTGGTTAATGAGGCAAGATTAGGTTATGTTAAAGAGGATTAGGGTGGGATACAACACCCTTACTCAGGTCACAGCCCTGACTGGATGTAAGGGGAGTTTCCCTGGGGTGTGACCTGCATCATCTTTTATCTTACAAGAGATAAAAGGAGAGAGAAGTGAGTAGAGAGAGATGGACTTCATTACCATAATGAAAGCAGAGCTGGGAGCAGAGTACATCCTTTGGATTCCGGGTCACTGCGCTGAGGAGGGGCAAATGGTTATGAAAAATTTTCAGCATATAAAAGATTTACCTAGAAGGTTGAAAGGCCACAGATACTCGGGCAGGTAACATTAGTAAGAGACATTACAAAAGGATATAAGGCCTAAGGAAAAGCAAATACATAATGGTCATGACAGTATTGAATAGCTAGACTTCTGCATTCCAAACTGTATGCTTATACTGGTTGTAAGTTGTTGGTATAGATACATTCAAGTTCCCTTTCAACTTTGAATCTCTTTAAGCCTGTGTTCTTCACTGGGAACAGAAATGTGGGGAAACTAAAATTAGAATAATATTTGAAATTTAATTTATATTATTTAGCACCTCAGCTTGAACTTTTGGAATACTTCCTTTAAAGGTTATAGGAGTAATTAGCATAATTTATGGCAGCCACCCAAATGGCACTCTAAAGATGATAAAGAATAGGGGTGGTTAGATCTTAACAACTGTCTAGTTCAAGCACGTTACCCCTCATGTGGAGAACTGTATTATTGTTTGCTGTTTTTTATTCATCCCCTTTCCTGTAAGAAGGAGCCCTGGTGGTGCAGTGGTTAAAGTAATCAACTGCTAACTGAAAGGTTGACTGTTCAAAACCACCAGCGGCTGTACGGGAGAAAGATGTGGCAGCTTGTTTCCGTAGAGATTTACAGCCTTGGAAACCCTATGGGATAGCTATGAGTCAGAATCGATTCGACAGCAGTGGGTTTTGTTTTTTGTTTTTTCCTGTAGGAAGATTGTGCATCCCTTGACTCCCGGAGTATTATGTCCCTGTCCAGTGACTCTGGGCTTGATCCTATGTCATGCATTGGCTAATGGGATATGAGCAGATGCAACAGATACTTACATCTAAGCAGAAGATTTAAGAGGTATCATGAACTTCCTGCAGCTCTCTGGCTTCTGCTGTCTTCAGAGCCAGCATGTCCTAGATGGGACTGATTCTTCAGCCTGGACATGAGAATGGGGAACAGAGCCATAGCCTGGAGCAGAACCACAGTCTGCGTGGTGGTGTATGTTACCACAGCAAAAAATGACAAATATGCTGAGAAAAGAAATATAGAATAAAAGAATTGAATTAGATAATAAAAACCAAAACCAAAACCATTGCTGTCGAGTCGATTCCAACTCACAGCAACCATAGGACAGAGTAGAACTGCCCCATAGGGTTTCCAAGGAGCAGCTGGTGGATGCAGACTGCGGACCTTTTGGTTAGCAGCCTGATCTCTTAACCACTGTGCCACCAGGGCTCCAAACTAGATAATAGCATCTCTGTATATCCCCCATTTAAAAGATGTGTAAATGTGATTTATCTTCACAGAGATTACACTGATAAGCAATTTAGATTTTTAATTTACTTCCATTTACCATCTGAATCATTTTTACGCTTTAATATTATACCCAGAGAGTAGTTTTTCTCATTAAACAGTTAGTACACATATTGTTTTATGACATTGGTTAACAACCCCATGACATGTCAACACTCTCCTTTCTCGATAGCATGTAAGTTTTTTAGGGTTAAGAAAGTAAACACTTGTTATAAAATTTCTGAAAATTTAATATTTTTAATACGTGGAAGGTCCATGGCTTATGTGCCTTTTGGACAGATTTGCAATGTTTGGATTAGAGCGTTTGGAGGGGGAGGAGGATGGTAATTCTGGAGAAATTACTTAGAACAAGAGGAATTAGCTCTTTTGAGATAAAAACTCAGAAAATTTACACCAGGATTGTTAGGACATAAATCCAAAAGGTTAATTGTACAAACCCATAATATGCAGTTAAGCACATATGCTACTGTTGTGGTTTTTGCATGCCCCTAGTTTAAAAATACAAACAATATTTTCCTAGATGTACAAACCCTGGACAAAATTTGTCATGCTTTGATTTTTAAGGTATGAAACACTCTGTCATGTTATGATTCTGAGCTCTGTGAGTTCTGCAAGACCAACTTTTTTTTTAAACAGCACCTTGGACAGGGCTTTAACTGTAGGAGGCATTTTGTAAAGTATTTTTTAAGTGAAGGAGTAAAGTTAATGAAAAGAATGTTTGTAGCTGACAAAGTAATTCAGCAGTGTTCAGTTTTTTAATAAAAGAAAGAGTACGATAGTGTTCAGTTGCTTTTGAGAAATTCATTCTCTTGAGCTAAGTTTCCTAATCTGCTGAAGGTGGGATTTGTATTAGATGGTTAGTAAATTCCCTTCCAGCTCTAAAATGTTAGGATTTTAAAAAACTAAATTTTTTAAAAATCAAAAATAGTTATAGATGTACAAAAAAATTATGAAGATAGTGCAGAGAGTTCTCATATACCTCACATCCAGTTTCCCCTGTTAACAACTTAGCATGGCACATTTGTCACAAACTGTGAACCAATATTGATACATTATTATTAGCTATCAGATTTCCTTAGTTTTTTACCTAATGTCCTTTTTCTGTTCCAGGATCCCATCCAGGATACCACATTACATTTAGTTGTCATGTCTCCTCAGGTTCTATTTGGGTGTGATAATTTCTCTGTTTTCGATGACCATGAGTGCTGGTCAGGTATTTTGTAGAATGCCCCTCAATTAGAATTTGTCTGATGATTTCCTTATGATTACCCTGGGGTTATGTGTTTTCGGGAGGAAGACCACAGAGGTAAAGTGCCATTTTCATTGCATCATATCAAGGATACATACTATCAACTTACCACCGATGATGTTGATCTTGATTAGTTGGAGGTAGTGTTTGTCAGGTTTCGTCACTGTAAAGATACCCCCCCCTTCCATACTGTACTTTCTGGAAGGAAGTCACTATGCACAGCCCAAACTTAAAAAGAGTGAGTGGTTATGCTCCCCTTCCTTGAGGGTGATGTATCTACATAAATTATTTGGAATTCTGCATGGGAGATTTGTCCCTTTTCCCCCATTATCTCTCTGCCCCTCTCTGTCTCTGTCTCTGTCAAATCATTTATCAGAGTGAACTCATGGATATTTATTTTATACTTTGTATTATAATCCAATATTACATTATTTTATTGTTCAGATTGCTCCAGCTTGATCACTGGAAACTTATATTTATATATATATATAATTTTTTTTTTTAAATGTTTAATCAACATTTGTGGACACAGCACCTGGCTTAAGAAAGAAAACATTTCCAATACAGTTGAAGACTACTCTGTTCTCCTCCCTGATTGTAACCCTCTCCATGTCTCATTTCTAGACAAAATATTATCTCAAACTATTACTATTATTCACGTGTTTTTTATACTATTAATGCATATTAGTATAGCTAAAAATAGATGGGAATATTTTGCACACATTAAAATTTTATACATAGGATATTCTACTTTCTGTATTCCTTTTTTTTTTTTTGTACTTTAGATGAAGGTTTACAGAGCAGATTAGTTTCTCGTTAAACAATTGATACACATATTATTAGTTGCCAACCCCATGACATGTCAATGCTGTTCCCCATCTTGACCTTGGGTTCCCCATTACCAGTTTTTTTGTCCCCTCCTGCCTTCTGGTCCTTGCCCCTGGGCTAGTGTGCCCATATGCTCTTGTTTTGTTTTATGGGCCTGTCTAATCTTCGGCTGAAGGGTGAACCTCAGGAGTGACTTCATTACTGAGCTGTAAGGGTGCCTGGGGGCCATACTCTTGGGTTTTCTCTAGTCTCTGTCAGACCAGTAAATCCTGGTGGTGTAGTGGTTAAAAGCTATGTCTGCTGGTGTAGTGGTTAAAAGCTATGTCTGCTAACCAAAAGGTTGGTGGTTCAAATCCACTCTGGGGCAGTTCTGCTCTGTCCTATAGAGTTGCTATGAGTCGCAATGGACTCGACAGCAACGGGTTTGGTTTTTTTCTGGTTTTGTCTAATCTTTGGCTGAAGGGTGAGCCTCAGGAGTGACTTAAGTACTGAGTTAAAAGGGTGTCCAGGGGCCATACTCTTGGGGTTTCTCCAGTAAGTCAGACTGGTAAGTCTGGTCTTTTTTTTGTGTGTGTGTGAGTTAGAATTTTGTTCTACATTTTTCTCTAGCTCTGTCCGGGACCCTCTGTTGTGATCCCTGTCAGAGCAGTCAGTGGTGGTAGCCAGGCACCATCTAGTTGTGCCAGACTCAGTCTGGTGGAGGCTGTGGTACTTGTGGTCCATTAGCCCTTTGGACTAATTTTTTCCTTGTGTCTTTGGTTTTCTTCATTCTCCCTTGCTCCAGATGGGGTGAGAGCAGTGGAGTATCTTAGATGGCTACTGTTGGAAACTCTTTGACTTCTGTGTCCCTTTGACATACCCCCATCGTGTTTTTTTCTGTTGTTTGTTTGTTTACTTGTTTGTTTGTTTGTTTAGCACTTCCTTACTCTGGCACTACAAGATAGTCCAGGCTCATCTTGTATATTCCCTGCCCTAGTCGTAGAATTAGCCACTTATCCAAGGAGCCTCTGTTTCTTTTATTGGAAATGATATTAGAAACCAACATGTGGGTGCTGGGTGTGTTTGTTGCTACTGAGATGTTATTTATAGGCCTTCACCTGACAGAGCAAGAAATTGTATGTGTGTATACTAACCCATGTATATACACATATCTACATTTTTTGTATAACCATCTGTATTGATATTAAAGGGCCCTGGGTGGTATAAGCAGTTTTGATCTTGGCTACTAACCTAAAGTTTGGTGTTTCAAACCTGCCCAGCTGTGCTGTGGAAGAAAGTCCTGGCAATCTGCTTCCCTAAAGATTACAGCCAAGAAAACTGTATGGAGCAGTTCTACTCTGTAGCACATGGGGTCACCATGAGTTGGAATCGACTTGATGGCAGTAGGTTTAGTTTCTTTGGTTTATAGAGGCATCTCGTTTTCATTTGCATTTTCCTAGTGACATATGAACGAAGCCTGGTGGTACAGTGGTTAAGCGCTTGGCTGCTAACCAAAAGGTCTGCTGTTCAATCCCACCAGTGGCTCCGTGGGAGAAAAGGCCTGGCAATCTGTTCCTGTAAAGATTACAACCTAGGAAACTCTATGAGGCAGTTCTACTCTGTCATATAGGGTAGCTATGAGTTGGAATTGACTCGATGGCGCGCAACAACAAAAATGACATATGATGCTGAGTATCTTTTTATATACTTATTTGCCTTTGTATGTCTTCTTTGGTAAGGTGTCTGTTCAGACCTTTTGTGCATTTTAAAACTGGGTTGTTTTCTTATTGTTGAGTTTTAAGAGTTATTTGTATGTTTTCGATAGAATTCCTTTATCAGATTTGTGTTTTGCAAATATTTTCTCCTAGTCTGTGGTTTGTCTTTTCACTCTCTTAACAGTGTCTTTCACAGAGCAGAAGTTTTTAATTTTAATAAAGTCCAACAGTTTTTACTTTCTTAGATCATACTTTTGGTGGTGGTGTATTTAAACTTCATCACCAAACCCAAGGTCACATAGATTTCCTCCTATGTTTTCTTCTAGAAGTTTAATAGTTTTCCATTTTACATTTAGGTCTGTAGTCCGTTTTGAGTTAATTTTTGGGTAGGGTGTGTAGACTTTTTTTTTTGGTAACAACTTTATTGAGATAAAATTCACATATCATACAATTCACTCATTTAAAGTGTACAATTCTGTGGCTTTCATTATAGTCACAGAATTATGCAGCCATCACTACAGTCAATTTTAGAACATTTTCATCACCTCAGGAAGAAACCCCATACCTTTTAGCTATCATCCCAGTATGTCCCTCGTTCTCCCTAGTTTTAAGAAACCACTAATCTACTTTCTGTCTTTATAGATTTGCCTATTCTGGACATTTCATATAAATGGAATCATGTAATAATGTGGTCTTTAGTAACTGGGTATTTTCTCTTAGCATGTTTTCAAGGTTCGTCCATATTGTAGCATATATCAGCACTTCATTCCTTTTCATGGCTGAATAATATTCCAGGATATACCACGTTTTGTTTATCCATTAATCAGCTGATGGACGTTTAGGTTGTTTCTTCCTTTTGGCTATTATGAATAATGCTGTTTTTTCATACAAATTTTTTTTAAATTTTTTTTTTATTGTACTTCAGGTGAAGATTTACAGAACAAACAGTTTCTCATGAAACAGTAGTACACATATTGTTTTATAACATTGGTTAACAACCCCATGACATGTCAACCCTCTCCCTTCTCGACCTTTTTTTTTTTTCTTGGTGAAAATATACATAGCCAAAGATACGCCATTTCAAACATTTCTACATGCACAGTTCAGTGAAATCGACTATGCGCTTCAGTTGTGCTGCTATTCTCACTTTAGATGAAGGTTTACAGAACAAAATAGTTTCTCATTAAACAATTAGTACACATGTTGCCCTATGACAATGGTTAACAACCT
>NW_004443972.1:7262411-7293614 GCF_000243295.1 Trichechus manatus latirostris | reverse complement strand
GCATAGATGCCCTTTATTATGTTGAGAAATTTCCCTTCTATACCTATTTTATTGAGAGTTTTTATCAGGAATAGGTGTTGGACTTTGTCAAATGCCTTTTCTGCGTCATATAAATTTTTGTGTGGACATCTACTTTCATTTTTCTTGAACATATACCTAGAAGTGTAATTGCTGAGTCCTCTGGTAACTCCGAGGGTAATGGTGGTTCAGTGGTAGAACTCTTGCCTTCCATAAGGGAGACTCAGGTTTGATTCCCAGTCAATGCTCCTCAAACACAGCCACCACCCATCTCTCAGTGGAGGCTTACGTGTTGCTATGATGCTAAGCAGGTTTCACTAGAGCTTCCAGACTAAGACAGACTCGGAAGAAAAGCCTGGTGATCTTCTGAAAATTAACCCATGAAGACCGTATGGATCACAGTGGTCTAATCCTGTTGTGCATGTGTCACTATGAGTTGGGGGCCAACTTGATGGCAGCTACATGGTAACTCTATGTTTAACTGTTTGAGGAACTGCCAGATTCTTTTCCAAAGTGGCTGCACCATTTTATATTGCCATCAGCAGTGTCTTAGGATTCCAATTTCTCCATATCCTTATCAACATTTGTTATTATTTGTCTTTTGATTATAGACATCCTAAACCAAACCCAACCCACTGCCATCATGTGGATTCCCACTCATAGTGACCCTGTATGACAGGGTTGAACTACCCAACAGGGTTTCCAAGGCTGTAATCTTTATGGAAGCAGACTGCCATGTCCTTCTCCTGTGGAGTGGCTGGTGGGTTTGAACTGCCAACCTTTCGGTTAGCAGCTGAGTACTTTAACCACTGCATCACCAGGGCTCCTCATAGATATCCTAGTGGATGTAAAGTAGTATCATATTGTGGTTTGCATTTCTCTGATGAGTAGTAATGTTGGATCATCTTCTCATGTGTATATTGGCTATTTGTATATTTTCTTTGGAGAAAGGTCTTTTCAGATCCTTTGCCCATTTTTTAATTATGTGACTTTTTTTTCGAGCTTTTAAAAAATTTTTTTTTTTTTGTACTTTAGGTGAAGGTTTACACAACAAATAGTTTCTCATTAAACAGGCAGTACACATACTGTTTTATGACATTGGTTAACAACCCCACGACATGTCAACACTCCCTTTTTGGCCTTGGAGGACCTTTTTTTTTTTTCCTGGTGAAAATATACATAGCCAAAGATACACCATTTCAAAAACTTCTACATGTGCAATTCAGTAACATCGATTATGTTCTTCCAGTTGTACTGCTATTCTCACTTTAGATGAAGGTTTACAGAACAAAATAGTTTCTTATTAAACAGTACACATATTGCCCTATGACAATGGTTAACAACCCCACTACATGTCAACAGTGTCCTTACTCAACCTTGGGTTCCCTATCACCAGCTTTCCTGTCCCCTTCTGCCTTCTAGTCCTTGTCCCTGGACTGCTGTGCCTCATTAGTCCCGTTTTGTTTTATGGGGCCGTCCAATCCCTGGCTGAACGGTGACTTCATCACTGAGCTAAAAGGGTGTCCAGGGGCCATACTCTCGGGGTGTTATGTGACATTTTATTATTCGATTGTAAGGTTTTTTTTTTTTTTATGTATTCTAAATACAAATCCCTTACCAGATACATGATTTCCAAGTATTTTCTCCCATTCTGTGGGTTGTGTTTTCACTTTCTTGATAGTGTTCTTTGAAGCATTAAAAGTTTTAATTTTTATGAAATCCAATTTATCTGTTTTTTTCTTTTGTTGCTTATGCTTTTGGTGTCATATCTAAGACTCTGTTGCCAAATCTGAGGTCATGATGATTTACCCTTGTTTTCTCCTAAGGGTTTTATGGATTTAGCTTTTACATGTAGGTCTTTGATGTATTTTGGGTTAATTTCGGTGTATGGTGTGAGGTAGGGGTCCCACTTCCTTTTTTAAGCTGTGGTGCTGGGGTAGGGACAATGGTGCACCTCCACTTTCGTAGCTGAGTGCTCAGTGGCTATGGACAGCAGTTCCAGGGCTCCTTGGCTTGCCTCTGCATGAGCCAGTGGCAAGGGTGATCAGGGCCGCAGTATTTTCAGTGATGCTGTACCCAAGGTAGTACCTTCATCCCACAATTTGGGTCTAGGTAGAAGGGAGCCTCCACCCCTTGGCTGAGCTTTCTCAGAACTTAGCCTCAGCAACAGGTAGCTGGGGACAGGATTAGAAATGCTGATGTCTCAGGAAAATAGTCCCTTTGACTAGGAGCTGAGGAGTGAGGGAATCCCGTATTCTTGGCTGCCCAGTCTGGAGCGGAGTTTCTGTTTCACTGAGCTGGGATCAGGGAGAGAAGGAGTGGTCTTGGTTCAAATACCACAGACTCTTACTTTTCTTACCTGTTTTAGTAGATTTTCTTGAATAAATGTTCCACCATTTACTGTGTATCCTTAGAACCATTTTCAGAGACTTTAAATGGTTATTGTTTTTTAATAATTTTCACTCATTTCCTTGGGGGGCAGGTACACAGAGTTTCTCAAGCTGTTATGCTGCTGTAGATTTTTTTTTTTTTAATTTTATTGTGTCTTTGGTGAAGGTTTACACAGCAGTTTAGGTTCCCATTCAACAATTTCTACACAAATTGTTCAGTGACATTGGTTACATTTTTCACAATGCATGAGCATTCTCATTATTTCCGTTCTGGTTGTTCCATTTCAATTAATGTAGTTGCCCAACCCCCTGACATTCTCATCTTTCTTTTAAAGTAATTGTTGACTTTGGTCTCCTACAGGTGTTTTTTTAAAGGAACACCGTACTTATGGGTGATATTCATTATTTTGTGAGCCAGTCTGTTATTTAGCTACACGGTGATCTCAGGGGTTAGTTTCAGTTCAAGGTTTCACGAGTATCTTGGCAACAGTCTTGTGGAGTCCTCCAGTCTCAACCAGTCTGGTAAGTCTTTTTTTTTTTTAATTTTTAAAAATCTTTTTTAGGAATTTGAAGTTCTGTTCCACATTTTTCTCCCATTCTGTCCATTGTGGCCCTGGTTAGAATGGTTGGTAGTTGTAGCCAGACACCACCTAGTTCTTCTGGTCTCAGGATAGACGAGGCCCCGGTTCATTGTACATTATTTGTCCTGAAGACTAGTTTCTTTAAGTCTTTGGTTTTCTTTTTTCTCTTTTGCTCCTGACGGGACGAGACTAATGGTTGTATCTTAGATGGCTGCTCACAAGCTTTTAAGACCCCAGACACTACTCACCAGACTAAGATGGAGAATATAACTGTATGAACAACCTTATGCCAATTGACCGAGATATTCCCTGAGACTATGGTCCTAATCCTTCGAACCCAGAAAACCAGTCCCACAAGGTGTTTGATTATGTCAAAGAAATATCTGTAGCTGTGCCCTGTATGTGCTTTATTATATATGTGAATATATGTGCATAGAGTCACACAGATGCATATATATATATACACATATATACTCATACATACCTATACGCATGCATGCCTACATATATACATATATACCAACACATATATTTTTTGCTTGTTTTTGCTGTTGTTTCAAGATTATATATGCCATAACAATTACCAACAGGTCATTTTTTATTGTGCACATTTTAGTGACATGGTTTACCTTCGTCAAGCTGTGTATACTTCACCCTCATTGGGTATTACCTTTCCCATCACCAAAAATAACAAGTATCTACTAGGCAGAGAGTGAATCCCCCACACCTCTTCCATCCCTAGTAACCACTAATGAACATTAGTTTCTGTAAATTTACCTGTTCATGTCATTTCTTAAAAATGAGAACATACAATATTTGTGTTTTTGTGATTATTTCACTCAACATTAATGTCCTCCAGGTTCATCGATGTTCCAAGATGTTTAGGGAACTCATTTCTCTTTATCACTGAGTATTGTATGTATGTACCACATTTTACTTAACCATTCATCCGTTGATGGGCATTTAGGTTATTTCCACCTTTTTGCTATTGTGAATAGTGCTATGATGGATGTAGATTCTTTTTTGACAACTCATTCAAAGTCAGTGCAACTATGAGCAGTGGAAAACCAGAAAATCTAAATTCTGGTGCTACATAATTCATTATATATTGATTAAGTATCAACTATGATAATAGCTCAGAACTAAATATTGATTGGATTGATGGTATCTAAAGCAGAGGGGTATGCATCATAAGACATTATTACCCACAAACTTTATTGAGTACTTAGATAAAAAGCTAAAATTCTGATTTGGAAATTAGGAGATTTTCCCCAAAAAAGAACTAATAAACCAAGGTAGCCTATGCTAAGTGCCCAGAGAATAAATGCCCCAGTTTTTCAGGGGCACAGAAACTAGCAAGGACTGGTGTGGTCAGGGAGGATTTCTATGGAGGAAGAATGATTTGAGCTCAGTGGTGAAGAAAGGGTAGGATTAAGCCAGCTGTGTGGGTTGGGGGAAGGCATATTATAAAAAGGCATTTCAAGGCAGAGGTGCTGAGGTGGGATTATACTTAGTATGTTTGGGCAATAATGAGTAGACATGCCTGCTTTCCTGGAAGGTTTATATAGAGAGATTTGGTAGGAGAAATGATGTAGTGACCAGAAAAACAGGAGACGTAAGAGAGGGGCTTGGTTGTTGGACCATGGCATTTGGACCTTTTCTTGTGGGCTGCTGAAAGCAATGAGTTTGTTTTACAAAAGAGTAACTTGGGCAAAGAGATGTTGGGAAAATGGCTTTGCCTGTAGTGTGTAGATGGAACGAAGAGATAGAATATGTGTGTGTGTGCTTCTATACACACACACACACACAACAGGGAGCCTGGAGGCAAGGAGATTAGTTATGAGACTGTTAGAAAGAAATGAAGGTCTGGATTAAGTGAGGGCGGGGGGAATGGAAAGAAAGGTTCAGGTGAATGGTAAGATATAACCAGGACCCCATCAAAGCCAAGTAATTGCTAAAACAAATTTAGCAGTTGTTTCCATCAAAAAATCCTAGAATGCAAGGTGAGAAGGACTGGGTTTATTTTTGAATTCACATATATATTTTTTTCTCCCCCCTCTTCTTACTACTTAAAATTCCTCCTCTCCACATTCCCAAGATTTTAATTGGAACTCAATTTTCTGCATGTAACCTGCAGAGATTGTATATGGTTTCAGGGATGAGTTTCTTCACTTGAAAACAGCTATCCGTGTAGAAATGGGCGGCACGAAGCCAACTCTTGCTTTTTAGCAGATCTAACATGACCTTCAAAACTCCTTAGGACAGGCTGGTCTCCTGCACGGCTGCATCTCCCGTCAGACTCGGGCTGGCAGGGTCTCCCACGTGTGTGACTCGCGGCTCTGAGGCGAGAGTTGCCAAAACAAAACAAAAACACGGACAAAAAGCAAACCACAGAAACCCATGCTTTACCACAGAGGACTGATAAGTGAAGTCGCGGAAAGGAAGCTTCGGCTCTTGCCGTTTTAAAATTCCAGTGTAGCAAACACACACACACAGCCTGCTCGACTCTTCTCACTCTCCACCACACTGCACCAGCTACCCTCCCCAAGTCCTGATTCATGAACCGTGCCACCTTTGTCTCATTTTAAACTGTGCAGACTATTTTAATCCTCCCACCCCCATCCCAGATTTTTCCCCTCCCTTCATCCGCTGGAAAGCACTGATGTAAGGCTCTCGCTAGGTGGGAGAGCGCTTCTCCCAGTCGGCTCCGGTAGGGGAGATCCCGAGAAGCCCCCTCCCCGGACCTCCACCAGCTGGGACCGCTGCCCCAGACCCCGCTGAGGGCGCAGGGGAAGGGCCTTTGCCGATTTAAGGTGCTGCGCTCTCAGAAGTGAAGGCAGGGAGCCTAGGAGCCGGCGCGGGTCCTGGCGCGGGTTGGGGAAGTCTTGCTGCCACCTCCCTCCTACCCGCATCACAGTCTCCCGGGGGCCAGTCCGCCCTCCGCCCACCGCGCACGGGTGGGCCATGCGGCTGTGAACCATGTCCTCCTCCTACGCCAAGAACGCGACCGCGGACCGGCCGCACTCCCCCACCTCGCAGGTACCGCCCGCTCCTCCTCCTCCTCCTCGCCCCGCCTAGGCGGCCCGAGAGCGCCCCGCCTTTGTGCTGGGCGCGCAGGGCCCCCAGTCTCGGGAGCCGGGGCCCCGCTCCCCCGACCCCTCCTCCGCGTCCCTTCCTCCTCCTGCTCCTCCTCTCTCCCTCTCCTCATCTTCCTCCTCCTCCTCACCCTAGTCTGAGTCTCTGCGCTCCCGCTCCGGAGCCCGCAGCCTTCCCCAGCCGATGCCGGGGACTCGGACCCCGCACCTTGAGAGCCTTTGTTAAATGGATGTGGTGGGTGGTCGCAGGCTGCTATTCTCGGGCATCTTTTCACCTGTCGAGGCTTGGAGAGGGTGGGTGGGGGTGGGGCTGTATTTGGGGGTCGCGGAGGAGACTTGGGTGCGGGCTCTGCGGGACCCCGATGAGCTGGTCAGGAGGCGGACTCTAGCCGGGGGTGGTAGCACCGCTCCCCGCTGTAGTCCTCACCGGCTTCTCTCTGGCCCCGTGTGTCGAGTTCAGGTGGCCCGAGGCACCACGACCCGGAGGAGCAGGTTGAAAAGATCCGATGGCAGCACCACTTCGACCAGCTTCATCCTGAGACAGGTAGGAGGGCGGGCGCCAAGAGGAGGTGGAAAGGAAGATGGGGAGGAGGCCGAGTGTGCGGCGCCGGGGTCCGGAACCCAGCTCGGTCCCCGCATGGGGAGCGGCTGGTCGCGTCCCCGCGCGCGCCTCTTCCTCGCCCGGGGCTGGCGCTCCGGCTCTCTCGCTCTCGCTCTGCGCCCTGCTTCTTCGGGTCTAGGCGTCTCAGGGCCGCCCTGGGAAGTTAGTTCGTGTCCGTGCATGTGGACACAAGTTGGCAGCGACTGGTTCAGGTCAGGGACATTGAAGTTAAGAGCTGGAAATATGTCTGTCTACACCTTCGATGCGTGGAGAAACATCCTTAAGTCGTGTATCAACTTTGTTTGATATAGGCGGACAATTAAGGGTTCTTCTCCTGTGTCCTACTTTAAGTCCGCTTCTCTTTCTGGGTCTTGGGAGAAATCTCCGAGCTTTGGTCAAAAGAAAGACACTTTGAACAGAAAGTCTGGTCTCACTTTGAGACCGCATCTTTCCTTCGCTTAATTTGGGAAGACACTGCCAGATCTAGTTAAATCGAAGTAAACCAAGGCCGGCACTCAGTCCCCGGGGTCTGGGTGCTGCTACACTTACCGTTTGTTTTCTTAGTGGTTTTCTTCCGCGTGGTTGTTGTGCGCGTTGTTTGTACTCACGATGACCAGTTATGCTCAATGCTTAGGTGCCTTCACCTTGACACAGGAAAACGGTCTTCAGTTTTCCTACTGCCCTTGTGCTGTAAATGAAACCCACCTTAGCTGCTGGATTCTAGAGAGATTTTGCAGAAGTGAATCACCTTGATCTCTCTTTAGAGCTGAGGCTGTCCAGGTGTGTGCGTTAGGGGTGACCTGTCAGGACTTCTGTCAGCACACTGAGCTTTTCACGCATGCTTCTCTGTGAACTGCTGTAGTGACCTTGGGAAGTTCTTTTCTCTTTAGGTCACTCAGAGTGTTGTGTAATGTGTTTCTAATCTGTGATGGCAGCTGTGGTGTTTCTTTAGTGATTATCATCAGTTTAAACAGATTGTCAACAGCAAGTGGGTATTAGACAAAAATTGGATCCAGACCTCTCCTAAAGGGTTCATAAAGTGCATTTAAATACTATTTATTATGCAGAATTTAATTTTCTTCAGAGATGGAAATTATTACTACTACTATTTAATTCAGGGAACACTACGCATATGGATTATTAAAATACCTACATTTTGGATTCATTCTAAAAGTGCATTCATTCTATCTATCCCCTTTGCAGTGCTTAGATAATTTAGTATTTAATGAAGCAAAGGCATTGTCCATTTTTAGAAAAAGAATGAGTTTTGCATATGTTTGGGGTCTTGCTTATGTTTATTTTGAAGGTACAGGCAGTTCCTGGATTACCAACAAGTTCCGCTCCTAAGTCTGTCTTTAAGTCTGATTTTTGCATAAGTTGGCAGAGTTACATATGGTTTGTATCTAACGTCAGTCAAATGTTTGTCTTAGTATACAGTATATATATAGTGTACTTTTCTATGCGTAAAACCCGTTAAAGAAACACTTCCAGATACACTTTAACATAGTAATACTGTAATAATAATGTTTTGATTCATGTTGCAAAGTAGCACCCGTTTGTTATTACTGACTATTGTATGTACCTCACATTTTTAATATAACAGGTTTTACGAGGGTTGGTTCCTAACTTCATAACCCTGGGACTGCCTCTACTTATTTCTGGTAGTGTTATGTTGTAAATTCTTGGAAATACTAATTATACGGCAGTGCATTCCATGAGCTGTTTGACTAACACTTTTGGGCTTATCTGCACCACGACTTCACTAACGTTTTATTTATTTTTTAAATCTCAAGCATAATATTCTTTCTAATATTCTTATATTGTCCTCAGTTGATTCCAATAAATGATTAAGTGAGATAGTGTGTGTAGAAATTCTTTGTAAAATGTGCTGCTAAGTATTGGTTTAAATTTTTGTAAAGTATTGCACGTTAAATAATTTGGGAGCAATTTAAACCAATGCAGATTTTAGGACAAATATATTTCATCAGTCTTCCTGAAACTGGGATTTGTTTGTTTAATAAAATGGACTAATTTAAATTCAGGAGTTAGTTGTAATTGAATTTTTCCAATAGAAGAATACTAAAATTTGAGAATTAGCCCACTAAAGAGATTATTTACAAATCTTCCTTTTTTTCTATACAAAAATAATATATAGTTTTTGCAAGCACTTTACAACTCATTAAAATAGCATAGTACAAATTCCTATAATGGCTATAATAAAAATAACTGAAGGATTTGACAAGAGATGAAAAATGATTACAAATGGAATTTAACAGTATGTTATGAAATAAAATTGAACAGTTTTCACCCAAATGCCCTAAGTATTTTTTAAAGCACAACAGCTGTTCATGTTAATAGAGCCTCATTATTTGTAGAATGACCAATGATTTATTCATATTTGGATTCTTGATACATTGGCATGATGGAATTTCTTGGTGACATTTCACAGTCTTTGTGGATGCCTTTACACAGGAAGAACATATTGGGGCTACCACTAAAAATAATGCTGGTCATTTGGTGCAGTGGTTAAGAGCTCAGGCTGCTAACCAGAAAGTCGGCAGTTTGAATCCACCAGCTGCTTTTGGAAACCCTATAGGGTGGTTCTGCTGTGTCCTGTAGGGTCGCTATGAGTTGAATCGACTCGATGATAACGGGTTTAGCTTGGTTTCTGGTTATCATTTATAAAGCATTTATAAAGCGATAGACTGCTAACCAAAAGGTTGGAGGTTCGAAACCACTATTGACTCTGCGGGAGAAAAATGTGACAGTCTGCTTCTGCAGAGATTTATGGCCTTGGAAACTCTGTGGGGTCGCTATGAATTGGAATTCCCTCGATGGCAGTGGGTTTTCTTTTGTCTTTGGTTTTATCATTTATAAATATAGGGAGGAAAAATATTCACTAAAAACAAACATCAAATGGGGAACACTGGGCTGGCAGTTAGCAAACTCACACAATAAAACAGCCTTAGTTCTTTGAACGGGTAGAAAGTTTCAGTATTTGTGTGTGTGCATGCACATATATGTTCATGTGCACACAGCCACATATGTACATATGCGTTTGCCTGCAAGTAAGCTGACAAAGAAAGATGGCATGCCTGCACTCTGAAGGCTGCTCCTGGGAGTCCCTCAGGCATCACTGACCTTGTTTCCTGGTCTATTAGATTGCTGGCTTCCACGATTTAGAATATGGAGGCTTTGGAACAAATCCAGGGAGCAACTAAATGTTTTCTTTGAGGAAAGATGACATTAAGTATTTTGCCACTGAAGAAGAGAAAGCTAGGGGTGACCCAGTAATGATCTTCAAAGTGTACACAAAGGCATTCTTTGGAAATGTGATGGAGTGTTCTTGGTTTTAATTGAGGATGAAACTCAAGAACTGGTAAAATTAGAAAAGGAATGATTTACAGCAAGACTTTCCTAACAGGGTTGTTACCATTGGAATGGCTTTCCAAGGGAGGTTGTAGAATTTTCTCCCAGGATATTGCTTCTGACAGGCTATTTATGAATGGGTGATTTATTCAGGTTTTAAATCTAGGAAACGTGGATTAAGCATTTGCTGTGCGCCTAGCACTGTGCTAGATGCTATGAGGAAGGAATGAAGGGATGAATAAGACAGCCCCTGCAGTCAAAGCATTTTATAATCCAGTTATGGAGGCAGAAATGTATGCTAACAATACAGTGAAATGTAACAAGGAATGAAGGGGTGGAAAAATGGCAGTGTGAACTGAGTATTAAAATACCCATGGTGTCACTGCACATACGGTTTGCGTGGTTAAGTACTCAAGGTTGGTCCTTTCCCCAGTGGAAATGTGGAAGAAAACCTGATCAGGGTGAGATTAATTTGTTGACCTTTCCTTGTTCAGTCTGCCCTTATAAAGTTTGCAAGTCTTACATGTCTTTGCTCCTATCTGCTTTTCTAGCCCATCTTGGGTCATGATTTCTAAGCTCTGGACATAGAACTTGAACACCTGACCCACCCTCCTGCTGTAGACATTTGCATGTGCTGTGAGCCCTCTGTGTGGAGGACTCATGCTCTCCCCTCTGCTTCGTTAACTTTAATCTTCCTTGAGTCCTGAGTTTACCCTTCACTTCCTCAGGGAAGCCTTTTCTAACTTCCCTGATAAGATCAGCTCCTCAGCTAGGGGCTCCCAGCTCCTCAGCTAGGGGCTCCCAGAGCACCTTGTGCCAGTTCTCACTAGAACCACCACTCTTATAATTTAACATGTGCTTCGATTTCTCTGTTAATGACTGTCTCCCCAGCCAGATAATAAGTTCCACGATGGCAGGGACATTTCTGCGTTGGGTGTCCCTTTGTCCTCAGCTTCTAACGTACTGCCTGAGGCTCGTAGCAGATGTCGAATTTGATGTCTGAATGAAAAAAGGTGTGGATGGATGGAGGACTTTGCTCTAAGACAGTAGACAGAACTAGCTTAATACATGTAGGCTTGGAGTTCTGCTCCAATATTACACCCTTTGTTTGAGGTATCTATTGCTGCCTAACAAACCACCCCAATACTTAATAGCTTAAAATAACATTTTATTCTTTCTCATGATTCTGTGAGCTGACCTAACAGTTCTGCTTTATGAGATGTTAGCTGAACACTGGGATGTCTGGAAGGTCCAAAATAGCCTCACACATGTGGATGGCAGTTGATGCTGCCTGTTGGTGGAGAACTCAACTAAAGCTCTTGGCATGGGCCTCAGTTTTCCCCCACATAGGCTTCTCAGCATAATTACTGGAGCCTCCTCACAGCATGGTAACTGGGTTCCAAGAAGGACATCGTGATAAAGGCAGAAAACTGTAGATCTCCTAAGACCCAGCCTCAAAAGTTATGCAGCATTTGTTGCAATGTCTTGGTCAAAACAAGTGACAGGGCCCGCCCAGTTTCAAGGTGAGAGAAAATAGACTGTATCTTTAAATGGACTGTAGCATGGTCACATTGCAAAAGAGCATATTATATACAACTAAACACCTCATGGGATTTGGTTCCTTGGTTTGGTGGTTTAGGGTCATAGTTTCATGGGACATCCTAGTTAATTGGCCTAATAACGTGTTTAGTGCTTCTGTTCTGCCTCTTAGTTCATTGTATAGTGCCTGGGGTCTTAAACGCTTGCAGGCAGCCATTCAGGGTACAACAATTGGTCTCTATTCAACTGGAGCAACAGAGGAAAAAGCAGAGTCAAGAATAGTAGGACGATATGGAATGTGTGGCTTTAATTACCTCCATGAACAACTTCCTCCTATGCCATGAGACCAGAAGACCTGGATGGTGCCTGGCTACAATTGCTGGACATTTTGATCAAAGATTCTATAGAAGAATCTTTGATCAAAAAGGGGAACATGAGAACAGAATTTCAAATTCTCATGGAATCCAGATTTTCTGGATCCAGGATGGCTGGATGAGCCCCTGAAATTAACATAAGTTCATTCCCCTAAGGTTCCTATCTAATCTTTCGAGTTGCTGTTGTCAGTTTGATCCCATATAGATAGTTCTTAAAACAACATAATGCTCAAGGAAGACATTCTTTACTAGTTAAGCTAAGCTATTGTTTGGTTTTAAGAAGACTTCAGGGGATATTTTTGGCTTATAGTTTGAAGATTATCTCAGGGCAATAGTTTCAGGGGTTCATCCAACCTTCATGACTCCAGAAAGTCTGGAGTCTATGAGAATTTGAAATTCTGTTCTGTGTTTCCCCCCTCTTGAGCAGGATTCTTCTATAGAATCTTTGATCAAAATGTTCAGTAATGGTAGCTGAGCAGTATCCAGTTCTGGTCTCATGGCAAAGGAGGCAGTTGTTCACGGAGGCAATTAGCCACACATTCCATATCCTCCTCCTACTCCTGACTCTCTTCCTCTGTTGCCCCAGGCAAATAGAGACCAATTGTTGTGTCTTGGATGGCTGCTTGCAAGCTTTTAAGACCCTTTTAAGGCACTACGCAACAAACTAGACAGTAGAACAGAAACATGAAACATGTTATTAGACCAGTTAACTAGGGTGTTGCATGAAACCATGACCCTAAACCTCCAAACCAAGGAACCAAATCCCATGAGGTTTTTGATTGTACATAAGTAGCTACTCTTTTTTTCGTCATGGTTATAAATATATCAATCACACAATTTTTGCCAATTCAACTTTTTACAAATGTAACTCATTGACAACAATTAAAATAATTGACTGTGGAACCCTACCCTTAATCAATGTGATATTTCCATCCTCTATAACCCCCCTTTCCCCCTCCCTCCAGCCCTGGTAACCACTAATAAACTTTGTTCTCTCTCCATTTGCCTTTTCTTGACTTTTTATATAAGTGAGGTTATACAATATTTGTCCTTTTGTGAGTGACTTGTTTCACTCAGCATAATGTCTTCCAGCTCCATCCATAATGTAGCATGTATCAAGACTTCATTTTTCCTACTGGCTGAGTAATATTCCGTGGTACGTGTATACCACATTTTGTTTATCCATTCATCTGTTGATGGGCATTTAGGTTGTTTCCACCTTTTGGCCATTGTGAATAGTGCTGCAATAAACATTGGTATACAAGTCTCTGAGTCTTTGCTTTCAAGTCTTTTGGGTGTATACTAGCAGTGGAATTGGTGGGTCATATGGTAGTTCTGCTTTTAGTTTTTTGAGGACCGCCATACTGTTTTCCACAACAGCTGTACCATTTTGCATTCCCACCAGCAATGGGTAAGTGTTCCAAATTCCCCACATCCTTGCCAACATTTGTTATGTTCAGTGGTTTTTTTTTGTTTTTTGATCTTAGCCATCCTTGTGGGAGTGAGATGGTATCTCATTGTGGTTTTGATTTGCATCTCTCTGATAGCTAATGACGCTGAGCATCTTTTCATGTGTTTGGAGGCCATTTGAATGTCCTCTTTGGTGAAATGTCTATTCAAGTCCTTTGCCCATTTTATGATTGGGTTATTTATCTTTTTGTTGTTAAGTTGTCGATGTTTTATATATATTATATATATTTTGGTTATTAGATTTTTGTCAGATATATGGTTTCCAAAGATATTCTCCCAGTTGGTAGCTTGTCTTTTCCACTTTTTTGATAAAGTCTTTTGATGACAAAAGTTTTCAATTTTTAGGAGGTTCCATTTATCTTTTGCTCTTTGCGATTTTGTTACTAGATAATCCATTGCTAAAAACTAGGCATGACAGCATTGCCCCTACTTTTTCTTCTAAAAATTTTATGGTGTTAATTTGCACAGTTGGGTCCTTAATCCATTTTGAAATTGTTCTTATGTTTGGTGTGAGGCATGGATCCTGTTTCATTTTTCTGCATGTGGAAATCCAATTTTCCCATCACTATTTATTCAAGAGACTCTTTTCCCGTTTTATGGGCTTAGCACCCTTGTCAAAAATCAGTTGACCATAGATGTGTGGGTTTATTTCTGGACTCTCAGTTCTATTCCATTGGTCTATGTGTCTATTGTTATACTAGTTCCAGGCTGTTTTGATTCGTGTAGCTGTATAGTATTGTCTTAGTCATCTAGTGCTGCTATAACAGAAATACCACAAGTGGATGGCTTTAACAAAGAGAAATTTATTTTCTCATAGTCTGGTAGGCTACAAGTCCAAATTCAGGGCATCAGCTCCAAGGGAAGGCTTTCTCTCTCTGTCGCCTCTGGGGGAAGGTCCTTGTTATCAATCATCCCCTGGTCGAGGAGCTTCTCAGTGTAGGGACCCTGGGTCTGAACGACACACTCTGCTCCCAGCGCTGCTTTCCTGATGGTATGAAGTTCCCAACTCTCTGCTTGCTTCTTTTTCCTTTTATCTCTTGTAAGATAAAAGGTGGTGCAGACCACACCTCAGGGAAACTCCCTTTACATTGGATCAGGGATGTGACCTGAGCAAGGGTGTTACATCCCACTCTAATCCTCTTTAACCACAGGCATAGATTATGATTTATAACACAGAGGAAAATCATAGAATGGAGGACAACCACACAGTACTGGGAATCATGGCCTAACCAAGCTGACACATGTTTTGGGGGGACACAATTCAGACCATTACAAGTATGTTTTAAAATCAGGAAGGGTGAATCCTCCTACTTTGTTCTTCTTTTTCAAAATTGTGTTAGCTATTCAGGGCCTCTTGTCTTTCCATACAAAGTTGAGGACTGGTTTTTCTATATCTGTAAAGAAGGTTGTTAGAATTTTGATCAGGATTGTATTGAATCTATAGATTAAACATTGTGCTCTTTTAAGATCTATCTATATAGGATCAAACTGGCAACAGCAACTCGAAGTATCAGACAGGAAACTTAGAGGGCAGTGAGTTTATGTTAATGGAGATGAACAACTTGGAAAAGGAGGATGAGAATGATTGCACAACTCAAAGAATGTAATCAGTGTCACTGAATTGTACCTGTAGAAATTGTTGAATTGGTGTATGTTATGCTGTGTATATTCTCAACAATAGCAACAAAAATAAAATCAATTATATATAAAAAAGGGCATATGAAATGGAAGATATGTTGCAGCTATCTTGGGAACCATCTACCTTAGAGCAAAGAACCTTGTGTTTTTTAGATATGCTAATCAGATCATCATTACATTAATTCAATGACCCCCTACTGTATTTAGAGATCTAAAACATATTCAGATACTAAATTGATGCTGGAATAAAAACAAGTTGGCAAAAAAAAAAAAAAAAATCTCTAGGGTATAATTTGAACAGTAGTTATAAACATGCTTCTCTGATGAAATGGGAATTCATTAACAGAAGGTATATGCTTTGTGCATAGCTCTAAGAATAATCATATGACTAGGGTCAGGTGCATATTCAAAATTTATCCATAAAGTTAGAATCACAGAATTTTACAACAGGAAGAGATTGCAGAAAGAATGTACCATAGTCTTTCATTGTCAGATGAATAAAACATAGGCCTAAGGACTTTTATAAAAGCCTTCCCAAGGTCACACTAATAGGTAATGGTAGAACTGAGATGGGGAACCCTGACTCAGACTCTAAAGTTTTCCCACCACAATACACTTCATCTCTGAGTAATTGAGGCACACGCACAAACACACACAGACATGGACACATCAAAGAACACGTAGAGGTCCTGGAAATGTTCTTATTCTTTACAGTTGCTGTGAAGAATAGAGCATCAACTGGAAGCTCTGGAGACTAGTTTCTTCTCATTTCCATCATGGATGGAATTTTTGTTTGCATGGTTCATGATTCATGTAGGAACTCTTATATATATGTTTTAAAGATTCTTTGCTAGTCATTATGTCATCTAGGGTCTAGCCAGGAAAGAAACCACTTGAGTTTTTACAACCAGGGGACTTTAATGTGAGGCGTGGTTGAAGAGGTGATGAGAGAGCTGAGACGACCAACAACAGGCAACAGCAGGCAGCTACCACCCCTGTAGGCTAGGAGGACGAAGGAAGGAAACTGTTACTGGAGCACAGAGGCCAGAATCACCTGGCAGGAGCTGGAACCACAGGGCTACTGTTTGGTGGGAGCAAGAGCCACAGAGGAGATGCAGCTTCTGGCAAAGAAACCACTCGAGGTAGAGAGAATGGGAAGAAATACCCTGGCTTTTCCCTTCCTTCTCCCCTCTAGTCTCCTGCCAGTGAATCCCATTGGTTGAACCTAGCTGGAAGCCAGCTGACACAGAAGCCTGGGAAATATCCTGCAAGATTAGCCCCCCTGAAATAGGAAGTAGAGCAGAGGAAGAGGAGGGATAGATCTAAGGGAAGCAGGCCCAGGAGCAGGACAATCACTATTATATTTTACTATTATGTATTAGCTGCATTTTCTTTAGGAAAGTTGTACATTTTTATTCTAACTGTAAGCAGAATTTCCTTGCAAAATGGTATAATCCAGTTGCAATGAACTTTAAGGAAAAGTTTGTACCTATTTCCTTTGTGAATTTTCTGTGGAATACATCTCCCCAAATTGAGATATGACAGAGCAAGAAAGAGTTCCATCTCTTCTTGGCTTGAATAAATTGAACTGAATTTATGAAGCTCCTGATTCAGAAATCTAATTACTGGGCAACTAACCGGTTAACCCGAACCTTGGTGGCGCAGTGGTTAACAGCTCGGCTGCTAACCAAAAGGTCGGTGGTTCAAATTCACCAGCTGCTCCCTGGAAACCCTATGGGGTGGTTCTACTCTGTGTTATAGGGTCGCTATGAGTTGGAATTGACTTGACGGCAATGGGTTTGTTTTTTTTTTTGGAACCAGTTAACCAGTCATTTTTACTTATCTCTGGGTCTCTGTTCTTGGCACACACAGTTCCTTACATTTCATTAATTTGCAGAATAAAGAGATAACTGACTAGTTATCCTTCAGTTTAGGATGCTAGGATTTTATTTAAACTTAGATAAATTTTGAATCATGTTTTAATCTTTCTTGGAAATTACAGGAAGCTGTGTGGAAACCTGGGCTGTGAAAATGACCTTGGCTTTGCCTTGACCTCTCCCCTTAGTTACTCCATGTGCTACTCCAGACAGTGTCGTTTCTGGGCATGAGAGGGCAGATACTGCTCCTTCATCCAGGGAAAAAGCAAGGCCAGAGCCGAAGAGAATGCAGTTTGGTAAAACGAAGTAGTTTAGCTCCATTTTACTCTATCCTGGTGAGTCTGTTAACCCAGTGTGTTTACTTTTGCCAGACAGATCTGGTTATGACCCATCTTTACTGAAGGTGATTGTGACATTGTCTGAGCTCATTTTCTTCCTCAGAGTTTGGCTTTTACTTGGTCTCATTTACAGAGCTTAGACCCAGAAAAAAGCATAAGCCCTAACCTGAGTGAGCTGGCTTGCAACTTGCCCAGATTCACTGAAGACTCTAACAAATGTCCCAAGTCGTGTAAGGAGAGAGGTATGCAGGCCCCATTCTGCTCTGTAGCTCTCTGTGTGTGACCTCTGCATTCCTTTTAGCAACATTTTGGAGGAGAGTGCTTCCTGTAATAGTGCCATCCATCTCTACTCACTTGTCCCCCGAGCTTCCTTCCCAACAGGAGTGTGTGTGCTGAAGTGGGTTACGGGCCTCAGAAACATGGATCCCCTGAGCCTACCCTTCAGTGGGGGGTGTTTGGTGTAGGCAGAGCCCTGGACAGTTTTCACTTCCATTTAACCCAGTGTGTTACACAAATATTTCCTCAGTGGGCTGTGGCATGAAAAAGCTTAGGAAGCACTGCCTTGGCCATCCCCAGTCACACACACTCTCTGTAATAGCACTCTAAACTAGAATGCATCACATTAATAAGTCTCAAAAACAGCTAGGGTGTTACCCCTACCAAACCAAAACCCATTGCCATCGAGTTGATTCTGACTCGTAGTGACCCTGTAGGACAGAATAGAACTGCCCTGTAGGGTTTCCAAGGAGCACCTGGTGTATTTGAACTGCTGACCTTTTGGTTAGCAGCCATAGCTCTTGACCACTACGCCACCAGGGTTTTCTTATCCCCTACAAGCTCGCATAAAAACACATTCTTTTATTTAAGTAGTTGCTGTTGTCCCGCCTGCACGCAGTTCCATGCCCTTGTACTTCATGAACCAGGAAAACAATGAGATAGAATACAGTACTCTTTGTTGTTGTTGTTGTTAGGTGCCATCAAGTCGATACATACTTACAGCGACCCCATGCGACAGTAGAACTGCCCCATAGGGTATTCTGTTGTTGTTAGGTGCCGTCGAGTTGGTTCCAACTCACAGAGACCCTATGTACAACAGAACAAAACACTGCTCAGTCCTGTGCCATCCTCACAATTGTTGTTATGCCTGAGCCCATTGTTGCAGCCACTGTGTCAGTCCATCTCGTTGAGGGTTTTCTTCTTTTTTGCTGACCCTCTACTTTGCTAAGTATCATGTCCTTCTCCAGGGACTGGTCCCTCCTGATAACGTGTCCAAAGTATGTGAGACGTAGTCTCACCATCCTTGCTTCTAAGGAGCATTCTGGTTGTACTTCTTCCAAGGCAGATTTGGTCGTTCTTTTGGCAGTCCATGGTATATTCAGTATTCTTGAATATTGAATAGTCCATGGTATATTCAGTATTCTTCACCAACACCACAATTCAGAGGTGTCAGTTCTTCTCTGGTCTTCCTTATTCATTGTCCAGCTTTCGCCTGCATATGAAGCGATTGAAAACACCATGGCTTGGGTCAGGCACACTTTAGTTATCAAGGTGACATCTTTGCTAGGGTATTCTAGAAGAGCTTAAATTATGCACTTGATTGTATAGAAACATATCAGGAATTTGGATTTAACCATGTGAACTGGGGGGTAAGACTGGAAGTAGAGGCCTGAGTTAGTGAACAGGCTAAATTATAGATTCATTTTAAGGGAATGATTTTATTGCTTTTAAGTAACAATAATGACAAGATGCGTGCTATGGCAACCTGCTTTCAGAAGTAGATAAGGCTAATGTATTGCCAACACTTGGCTTGTATATAAACAGTGTTCTGAAATTACTTGAAGATAGTTATCATTTTAAGTCAAGTAAACATGCCCCCCTGTAAACTTCCTATTTCCTTCATCATATCCTTTCTCAGTACACACGTAGAAGTGATTACTTGAATGCGAAGAACTGGTATTCAGCATTTGTATTTCATGTACTGAAAGTATTCATTAGATAGGGACTGTAAAACTTATGCAGCAGCTACTGAATCTTTCTGACAATTTTACTGTTATCATTTGGATGACAAACCATGACTATTTTCTTTATGTTCTTTGCTGTTGATGGGGTTATCTTTTGCTTGCAGTTTGGGAGAGAATATTTTGTGAATGTTAACTTGAAAAGAACTTAAAATTTCTAGATTGTCAGAATGACTAAAAATGGTAAATTTTGTAGTATTCAGTATCTGTATATTATATTTTTAAACTCCTTGTGGAATTTTTTTTTGCAATTTCTTTTTTAATCCATGGAAAGACAAGTAGTAATATAAATGAATTGTAACTTGTGCAGATGAATTTATCATCCCCTCTAATTTCTTCTCAAATGGCCCAGTGCTTTTGCTAACAACTCATCTGCTGATTATGTTTTTAGAATCAAAGAGGTGAGTGAAATGATCATTGTTATAGTTAGAATCCTCCATAGTCAGTGTTTTTTATTTGGCCTGTGTGTATGTGGGTGTGTTTGTGTTTCAGGAATTCAAGGGTGATGCAGACAGTTAACGTGCTTGGCTGGTAACCAGAAGGTTGGAGGTTCAAGTCCACCCGGTAGGCGCCTGGCCATCTACTTCCGAAAAATCAGCCTTTGAAAACCCAATGGAGCACAGTTCTACTCTGACACACATTGGGTCACTATGAGTTGGAATTGACTTGACAGCAACTTTTAAAATAAAATTCTATTATCACCGTAATCCAATTTTAGAACATCTTCATCACCCCTAAAAGAAATCAACTCCCTCATCTTTCTCCTCCACCCCCTTCCCCCTACCCTAAGCAACCCCTAATTTGCTTTCTGTCTCTATAGATTGCCTGTTTCACATAAACAGAATCATACAATATGTGGTCTTTTGTGACTGGAGTCAGATTTTTTCATCAGCATATGCTCTACCACAGCCAGAGGGTTTCCAGTTATAGCTCTTGGTCTAAATGTGTAGGTGTTGGCCTGAGTATGGAAATGAACTTGCCTTTCCTACATCCAGGTAAGTCAGTCAGTCAGTCTTCATCCCAGATATGGACTCAAAAAATATCACTGATCATGAAAATGTCATAGGACCTGGCAACATTTCATTCTGTTATTCTTACGGTCCCCATGAGTTGGGGCTGACTTGACAGCAACTAACAACAATAGTATTTGAGATACCTTTCTAAATCATAATGTTGCATGGAGTGGATCATATTATTTCGGAGCTGCAGTCTCTGGTCATAAAGCTGAATTTTTTTTTTTTTGGTGGAGGGGGGCAAACTGTTGACCTGCATGGAAATCAAACCACTGACCTTGGTCTCCTTGTCATCAGGTTCAAACTTAACTAAGTGGCTCCCGTCTACAGAGTGGAGTTTATGTAATAGGATGTGATCAACTGGATTAGAGCAATGTAAGTGATTATTGCCATCATTTTAAATAATTTTTGATAATAGAAATGTTTTGGGTACTTACAATTCAAAATGCTTCTTTGATTTTATCTAGATGTTCATAATAACTCAGTTTTGGCAATTATAGTATTTCTTCCTTGAGAGAAACGATTAAAGAGAAAGCAAAGTGCTTGAGTCCCAAGCTAAGTACAATATTTATGGGGATTATTGGGTATATAAAACTGTACTCTGTATGTGGCAGGTGCTGCTCAATTATATTTGAGCACTTCCCTGGGGGCAAAAGTCAATTATCAACACAGTCGTGTGGGAGAGAAATAGGTCAGCTGCAAACATTCTCTGCTAATTTCAGAAAGCTTGAGGGGTGATTTAGTTTTGGGATATTTTTTGCTCTTTTGGTCTCCATGTTGTTGTGCACACTGGTAGTTTTTCACTTGGTGTTGGTTGACATATTCATTTACTTTAATACAGTATAAATGTTTCTTTTGATCATGTAAAATTAAAATTAAACCAAACAGTATTTTTTTTTTTTTAAATATTTTATTGTACTTCAGGTGAAGGCTTACAGAACAGATAGTTTCTCATGTAACAGTAACACACATGCTGTTTTATGACATTGGTTAACAACCCCACAACATTTTAACCCTCTAAATACTCAACTTTTTTTTTTTTTGGTGAAAATACACACAGCCAAAGATACGCCATTTCAAAAATTTTTTTTTTACATACACATTTAAGTGACATTGACTACGCTCTTCTAATTATGCTGTTATTCTCACTTAAGATGAAGGCTTACAGGACAAAATAGTCTCCCATTTGACAGTTACTACAAATGTTGCCCTAGACAATGGTTAACGATCTCACAACACATCAACAATATCCTTACTCTATTTTGTGTTCCCTATCATCAGCTTCCTACTCCCCTTCTGCCTCCAAACAATATTTTTTAAAAACGATGTCAGATTTGCATTATAAGAGTAATATGTACCATGTGTCTTATTATTACTATCTCTCTGTTCATAGAGATATGGAACCCTGGTAGTGCAATGGTTAAGTGCTTGGCCGCTAACTGAAAGGTTGGCGATTTGAACCTGCCAAGGGCGCCGAGGGAGAAAAGATGTGGCGATCTACTCCCCAAAAGATTACAGCCTAGGAAACCCAATGGGGTAGTTCTACTGTGTCATATAGGGTTGCTGTGAGTCAGAATAGACTTGATGGCATGCAATAATAACATTCATAGAGATGCTTGGGATTTAAAGTAACTCAGTAAAATGCTCATTTTATGTTTTCAAGTATTTTATTTAATATTTCTATACAAGAGTAAAGAGTATTGCAAAAAAAAAAAGACAGGGCATTGTGTGTGTGTGTTTTTAAGTGGGTGTGGCTGTCGTTGTTAGTAGCTGTCTAATTGGCTCTAACTCACGGTCCCCCTACGTAAAACAGAACAAAATGTTGTCTGGTCCTGCACTGTCTTCATGATTGTTGGTGATTTCGAGTCCATTTTTGCAGCCACTGTGTATTTTGAGTGTCTTCCAACCTAGGGGGATCATCTTCCAGCACTATATGGGATAATGTTCTGTTATGATCCATAGGGTTTTAACTGGCTAATTTTTGGCAGTAGATTGCCAGGCTTTTCTTCTTAGTCCATCTTAGTCTGGAGTCCCCACTGAAACCTGTCCACCATTTGAAATACTGGTGGCATAGTTTCCAGCCTCATAGCAACATCAAGCCACCACAGTACAACAAACTGAGACAGGTGGTGGCAGATTATTTAAAAGACAGTGCAGGCAGGCAAAACTTAAATATATCCAACTTATAAAAACGCTAAAAACATCCGTCATTACCCAGGCCTCCAGCCACAACTGTGTCCTTGTTTAAAACACCAAAAACAGAAACAGGAAATCGACCTTAGAGTGCTTCAGGTAACTGTGGGTGCCTAAGTTGAAAAGAGAACAAGCTGTGCAGAATTAGGAAGCTCTGTGGAAGGTGACCCAGATGCTTGGGATGGGGGTGGGAGGCTAGGACTAGGAGGGGGAGACTGGTCGTGGTGGTCCCCTGCCCCCAAATACCTGTTTTCACACTGCCTGCCTGCTTTTCCTTTTCCTCCACTGTCTGAAATTAAAACAGTCTCAAGATGATTTGGGTTAAGGAGCAGCCCACTTAACAAATATGAAGGTACCCAGGAGTCTTAAGAGGCTCTATTCATTCATATTGTAATTTGACATATTGCTTACAAATATGCTCATTTTACCGCCTTAAAAAAGCCCAAAACAACAAAGCAGACACTGTCCCAAAGATCATTTCTCCTGAATCTAATTGCCCTTTCAAGCCACTGTCCTCCCATTGCTTCCCTATCAAAAAGGTTGTCTCCTCTGCCTTTACTACTTCCGTTTTTGCTCCAGCAAAAAAATCACATCCTCCCGCACACCCTGACCACACACATACACACAGGTTTCTTGAATATTAAGGGCCTGAAATGGTTAATAAACTATCCGTGGCCAGGGAGGCTGGCTTAGGCCAGTGGTTTGGCCACTTCTAGAGATTGGGGTCAGCCCCACCCAGATGGCATGGCTGAGAATGGGTAGGAACAATTCCCTGGGGAATTTTGGGAGCTCATGGTAGATGGAGGGGAAAATAGATCCTGTGGAAGCAATTAACTAGATGTTCACTCAAGGAAGGACCCTCATGTGGACCCAGACAAGATGGCGGGAACGTCTTCCTTCTCCTGCTCCTCCTTCCTCTTGTACCACATGTTTCAACCACATCATGGGTTAAATAGGATCTTGTAGACTAATTTGTAACATTATTTATGAGAAAATATGTACCAAGTTTCAAATTACTGACTAAAAAATGAATTTCTGGGACACCACTCAAGTATTAATACAGAGGTGACTGCCTGAATTAATATTTCTCAGGGGCCCTGTTTTTCCATCTGCAACATGGGGATGAGAGTAGGGTAGACTCAGTGACCTCTAAGGTTCTTTAAAGCTCTAGTATTATAGGACTTTATGTGTGTGTCTGCAGATGTGTGTGGTAAATACATTCATTTTGGTAGAAAACACTGTACGTTGTAGCTTTTGCAGAAAGCCTATGTCACTTGGCTGCTGAGAAACACTCAAAACATAGGATCATTAAATATCAAATATTATCAAAAATTTTAGATGAGGAAATGCTTTTTGGAATGTTGCAAAGAGATGATGTGGAGGAGTTCACAGGAGGAAAGATAATTTGGGATATGGCTGGAATTTATCTCTTCCAAGCTCATGAAAGGATGTGCAAAGAAGAGTGGGTTGTCAAGAGTGAAGTATTTGTGAAATGTGGTGAGATAATTCTCAGATATTCATCCTGGAAGCTATTAAGGGGAAGTCTGCTGAGGAGTAGTGAAGCTCCTGCTCTTACGATTATTTATAATCGTAAGAGCAAGTAGCTAATGGGACTTTAAATCTATTATAAAGAATAACAAAAGTTTCCATATTGCTACTTTGCCAAAGGTGAGTGGAGCCACAAGATTGATTTTCTTCATTTGAAAACGCTGTGTTAGGAGCTTTCAATACCGACTTTCCAGCTTACCCCTAATTTCTCAGGGCATGATATTTTGCAGACATAGTTCAGCATGGCTCCCAGAATGTCAGTACAGTGAAGCATGAATTTCTGTTTTTCAAATGACATTAACTATTTCATAAGTAGACCGGTGAATATTTTTATAGTAACAGACCATATGTTTTCAAATTGCCTGGGTAAGCTGGTGCACTTGACTATTTTCCTTCCCACCCTCTTCCAGGCAGTGGCACATGCTCCTTATTTATGAGGTAAAAAATATATTTATATCCTGCTGTGTTCTGGAAATGACTTAAATTAGCTTGTGAATAAAACAAACAAGTAAAAGTTATCACAGTGAATAAAATGAATTAAAGAGACTAAAGCGTAAGACAGTATGTTGAGTACACAAAATGTATCTCAGTGAAATCCTATGCACTTAGTAAAAGCAGCGGGGAGGGACTTAAATTTGACTTTGAACTTTCTAGGAACTACCCAGAGATGAAAAGCAAGATCATTTACAAGATTTATAGTGCCCCAAGGTAAAAGTAAACTTGTTCAGGAAAAGCACAAATGTTTCCTGCACTGAGACTAGAGAGAAATTTCTCCCCCGTTCTCATAGAGTTGATGCCGTGCATGACAGTGACACCTTATCATAATTCTGGAGTTGTTTCTGATGAAGTCCTTCAATGTGTAGATAATGTTCCTTATCATGCTGGAGCAGTTCAATAAAAGCAATTATATGGGAGACATTGCTCTGTGGCCACAGATGTCTGTGATTCTTAACCTGGGCTTCACATTAGAATCACCAAGAAAGAATATAAAAATCCTCATGCTCAGACTGCACTCCAAACCAATTAAGTCAGGATTTCTTGGGGTGGGACTTAGGCATCACTATTTCTCAAAGCTCCCCAGGTGATAGATGCAGTTCTCTGGTCTGCTATAATCCAAGGCAATGTTTTAGAGTGGTGATTTAAACCAGAATGTATTAGGACAGATTAAGTGATGCTGAAATAATAAACACCCGCCCAAAACAACATCAGTAACAACAAATGAAGGTTTATTTTGCACTCACACTACAGATGTCTCCTGGGTTAGCTGGGGGCTTGCTCGTTGTTCTCACTCCAATAGAGTGACTACCATCTGGAACATTACTGGTTGCTGTGGAAGAGGCCAGAGAGCCATGGTGAATCATACACTGGCTCTTGACGCTCTGCCGGCTACACGCTAAGCTGCTGTAACAGTGAGTCCAACAGATGCAAAGTGTATTTCTTTGTCATGTAACAATCCAGAGGTAGGTGGGAAGTCCAGGATGGGTAGATGGCGCTATTCTAAGAGATTGGTCATCTAAGGTCCCAGGCTGTTGGGAAGGCTTTGCCGTTCTCAAGATGTAGCTTCCGTCTTTGAGTCCAAGGTGGCTGTTATGATCAACACCATTTCCTAGGCAGCTCAAAGGAGAAAGAGGAAGATAAGCACTTCATTTTTAAGGAGATGACCCAAAAATTAAACATATTTCTTCTGCTTACAAGCCACTGGCTGCATCTAGCTTCAAAGGAGGCTGAGCAGCCATTTGAAGGCTAAAAATTGGGGTGGCTCTATTTTTGGAAGGAAGGAGAGAATGGGTATTGGGGCCAGATAGGCCAATTCTGCGTCATCACAGCAGTGGTTTTCTAAGTTTTATTTTGGCATAGGTACTCTTTCTTCCAATAAAATTGCAGATGGCATTCCTGGAAATATATTTGGAGGTGTTTTGATTGATGGGAAGGAGGAGTGATAATATCTGGACCACACTCTCAGTTCCCTCCTCATATGACTGCAGCAGCCCTAGAGGTGCCTGCAAGGAATTGAGGACTCCATTGAGCACATCGTGAAATCACTGGTGTAGCTGAGCTGATGGTTTGCATATGCTTTAGTCCATTGTTCAGAAATACTGTTCCTCACAGAAGGGCTTGGAAATGATACTGAATGATGGAATTAAATAATCCTTCCAGTCAGTTCTATCTCTGGAAGTGGTCTCAAATCCATCCACTTCACTCCATCTTGCCTACCACCATCCTAATTCCTAGTTTGAACCACCCTCACCTTTCTTCTGGTCTACTGAGTCTCCCTGCTTCCATTCACCACTAGATGTATTTTCCACACAGGTGTTGGAGTTATCTTTTGAAAAAGGAAATCACGTCATGTCATTCCCCTGCTTAAAACCTTCTAATGGATTTCCATTGTGCTTAAAAGAAAATATAAATCCTTATTGTGACCTACAAGGCTCTAGACCGATCTAACCTCCTGCCTTACTCTTATTTCATCTTCAACTCTCTTACTTCCCTCTTACCACTGGCCTTTTTTATGTCCTTTGGAGAAGAGATTAATCCTGCTTCTGGGCCTTTGCACTTGCTGTGCTCTCCTCCATGAATGCTCTTTCTCCAGCTTTTTACATAGTTGACTCCTCATTTCTCCCAGCTCAGCCCAAACATCACCTTATAAGAGAGATCAGACTTTTCCCTGGCTTCCCAATATAGGTAGATAGCCCCCCACCCCCTTTACTTGCTGTCATGTTCCAATACTATCAGAAATTATCTTATGTATGTAGTTTTTTTTTTTAACTTATTCATTCTTGTCAATCCTCACTGAAATGTAAGCTTCAAAAAGGCAGGAAATTTGTATATTCTTGTCATTGAACATTCTAGGTGAACTGAATAGGCATCTGGCACACAAGAAGTGTTTAATAATAAATATTGATTGGTAAATGAATAGAATAACAGTGGTTTGGAGATTCAGTAACTGGGTAAGAATCTGGTGAGGACCTAGTTTTTGTTGTCAGTTAAGTGATGAATCGTGCTAGGATAGACTTGCTGTTCTTTAAAAATTGAGATATATAAGAACATGTTCTGTATAAGAAGCCTTAGTGGTGATCCAAGGACTGAAGATCTTCTCAGAAAGTAGTTTGGAGTTTACTTGCAAATGTGCAAGTGGATGTTTTTGGACCCATAGCTTCAAGTCCAAAGGCATAGCTGCAATGATTTTGGCTTGGAATAAAATGGAAAACACTTGTAGTCACAAAGCCACCTTGGCGCCCACATGGCACTCTAGTTTAGAGCAGTTTACTGCCTCATCTACTTTCCAAAAAGACTTCAGGACAAAATGCTTACAGTTGGCACCGAATTAGGTGACTTGATGACAGGGATATTAGCTACAAATTGGTGAAATGCAGGTGAGCAAATAAACATGCTCTTTCTTAGTTCTATTTGGGCTCTTCATCCTAGATTTGCTTCAGAACAATTTCCGCCCTAATAGCCGGCATCTAAGAAGCCTCTTGGTCGGCACAGACTGTGGCCTTAGGCTTTAAATTGCCTTGTGGTTGAAGCTTCGGTCTGCTGCCCGGAGTTGGATGTCCGAGTTCCTGTAGACCTGGAGGCAGTAGGACTTACTGAGTTCCAGTTCTCCTACTGCCTACAGGTCTACAGGAACTCGGACATCCAATTCTGGGCAGCAGAGCGAAACTTCAACTGCAAGGCAATTTTCTAGAATGTGAGTTGGAGCCCTGGTGGTGCAGTGGTTAAGAGCTTGGCTGCTAACCAAAAGGTCAGAAGTTCAGTCCACCAGGCACTCCTTGGAAACCCCATGGGGCAGTTCTACTCTGTCCTCTAGGGTCTCTATGAGTCAGAATTGACTCAATGGCAATGGGTTAGAATGTGAGTTAGAGCTAGGGAAAGGCTAAGCTGGTCTCTTTGTGTGTGACTGAATTGTTATGTCAGTGGGTGTAAAGAGACAAGCTGGTAGTTTGACCAGACTTTAGCAGAAGCTTTAAATCAGTCAGGCCAGAGGTCAAATGTGGGAAAATCTGCAAAGCCAGTGGGAGTAAGTAAACACTGCCTGTGTCCCCTGCATCTGCGAGCACTCCACCTGGAATGCTCTCCCCTACCCCCCACCCCTGCTTTTTCTGGTGAACTCCTACTCCTTTTCTTCATGACTGCATAAATGTCACAACTTCTGTAAAGTCTTCTCTAACACCCCTGGGCAGAATTAGTTTTTTCCTTTCTTGGTACATTGTACATTCAGAGCACTTCTCACGTTGTTTTGAAATGATCTTTATAGGTCTCTCCCATTGACAGTGAACCCTTCAAGGGCTTAGGCTGTATCTTAATTTTCTTCAGAAAGGCAGTTCGGTAGAGCTCTTAATAGAATCAGTTGCGGAATCAGGCAGACTGGAGTATAAGTCCAGGCTTCATCACTTTCTATTTGTATGACCTTGGGCAAGTAATAATGCCCCTGAGGCTCAGTTTCCTCACCTATAAAATGGGGATAACAATACCTGTCTCATAGATGGTGTAAGAATTTAACTAAATGAGATAATCTATAGTGGATGAAAATTGTTTTATTTAAAACTAGGACCTACTGTAGCTATTCTGCTTTTTTTAAGTACCACTGCCTTCTATTTTCAGAGACTGGTAGGGAAGGGAGAAACTAAAAGCTGAAATTTCATAGCCTCTGCCAGTTCCTCTGTGCTTCTAAAGAGAACATCCCATGGTGATGATGGTAATATGAGTGACGACGGTGGCGGTGGTGATGGTATATAATGGTGTGGGTAGTGGTGATAGTAAGGATAAGGGATGGAGCTGGTGGCAGTGTTGGTGATGGCAGTACTATTTGTAATGGTAATGGTTGTGGTGTGATTGTGGTGGTGGTAGTAGTGATGGTGGAGGTTGTAGTAGTGAGGTGCTGATATGGATGGTGGTGATGGCAATGACAGTAGTAGTAAAGTGGTGATGGTGGTAGTGGTGATGGTGATAGTAGTGATGGTGTGTTGGTGGAGGTGGTGGTGGTGATAATGGGAGTAGTAGTGGTGATGATGGAAGTGGTCAAAGTAATGAGGGTGGTAGTGGTTGTGATGATGGTGATGATGGAAGTGGTAGTGGTGAATTGATGATGATAATTGTGATAATGTTGTTGGTGATGGTAGTGGTGATGGAGGTGGTAGTAGTGGTGGTGGTGTTGGTAATGTTGGTAACTCTGAAGTTTCTGGCATTTTCCCTGGGTACCTTTTATCTCTGCTGTGCAGTCTGCCAATTCAGATTCATGGCCCCAGCCAGGTGATGACCATGTAGCTTTGTTTTATTTTGTATTACCATTCCTTCTCCATCTTCCTGCCTTACTTTGAATGCAGTTCTCTCCACATGGGCTTACACACGGCCATTCACCTGGCTCCCAGCCCTTGACTCTATTTGGCCGCTAGCTTTCGGGCAGTTTCTTGGATCTAGCCTAGAATCCTGTCCTGCCTGCCCCTTTCCTATGCTCCATATATTCTTGCCTTTTCTGGTCCCAGGTCCCTGCTCTTCAACCTGGAACCAGGGACACTTCCCCAGCTGGTCATTAGAGTTACTTCTCAAGTGAGGCTTTTTAAAGCTGGAGGACTACAATTTCTTATTGAAGGGAATGCCTCAAGTTCTGAGAGCCAACATTGGAGAACATACTTTCTTTTAAGCAATGACAGCAGATTGACAAATCTCCCAATTATCTCTTTTTTCTGTTTTAAAGATGTATCTTCAATATTTTTCAGAGATAGTTTTTATTACCCCACATGTGTTCCAGTCTCTTAACCTTATTTAACCTGTCATTTATTGATTTATTTAGCAATTCATTTGTTTACATGTCTGTCTCAGCTTGTTCAAAATTCATAATCACCCATTCTTCTGTTAGCTTATGCCAGACTCAGTGATGGCACTAGAATCTGGGGGTGGTGGCTGAATCCTCATGTAAACACTGAAACCACAGTTGCCAGCTTACTACACGGGGGAAGCAGCACTGAGCTAAAGCAGGAACTTCAAAGCAGAGGATACTTCCATGTATGTCGAATTTGGTCCAGGGGTTGTGGAGGGTGGAAGGTGGAGTGGGGAGATGTTTTGGATGTTTGGTGACAAAGCAGATGCTCTTTCCTTCATGACTGACACGTCTTGTTAAGGAATCACTGTGCTGACCTCATGATATTTGCATCAGCTAGTAACTGATGACCCTCAGCTGTCCTGGGTCTCACTCTGCCAGGTGCACAAAGTAGATAGGTATAGATTTCTTCCTAAGACCAGTAGCATTTGTGATATATTACTCATGGAGAGCATTTTCTCTTTATTTTGTGAAAATCCTTCAGTAGGCATTAAAGTCTGGTCTGGTAGAAAAAGCAGAGTATTTACAGCCAAAGCCCAGGCTCAAGGTCTAGCTTAGTCATTTACTAGACCTGGAGCACGTCACTTAACTTGTTTGAGCTTCTGTCTTTGTAAAACGGAGACCAATAACTGCTGTGTCTTGTCGTAAGATTTTTGTGAGCCTTGACTGAAATATCATCTGTGAAAAAGATAACTTAAACGGTTATTGTTGGCTATCATTGAATTTAACTTATGTTACATATCTTGAGGCACAAATGCTTTTCAACTAGGAATTTTGTTGTTTAGTAAAACTATTACAAATATCACAGGTATTTGTGAAAATATTATGCTTTTAAATCACTTTACATGTAAAAATTTACATGTACATTTTCCTAAAATTTCATATTCATTAAGTTATTCTTGCCGCGTTAGATCTTTCAAGTTGTCTCGGAGCCGTGAAACAAACGCCAGCTCAGTGCCAGACATCTCACAGATTTATGCCTCTACACTGTGCTCCCGTGGCCTAGAATGACAGTCCTGTTCTTACCTGCTGTACCCCTACTCAGCTTTCAAGCCCCAGCTCAAAAGTCACCTCCTCTGAAATCTAATTGCTGCTGGCAGAAGGAGTCGTCTATCATCTTAACAGCAACTTGTCATCTCTAAACTGCCCCTCTCAATTACTGTCGTTTAGTTGTAAACTATACCTGAATGTAAGTCCTAGGAAGGCAGGGATTTTTGTTGCTATTGATCACTGTGCAATTCCTGGTGCCCAGAACTGTGCCTGGCACATAGTGGGTGCTCAGTAAGCCTTTACTGAATGTATGAATGAATGCATGTGTGC
>NW_004443972.1:7257312-7261621 GCF_000243295.1 Trichechus manatus latirostris | reverse complement strand
TGTCAGGGCGGTCACTGGTGGTAGCTGGGCACCATCTAGTTCTTCTCGTCTCAGGATGATGCAGTCTCTGGTTTATGTGGCCGTTTCTGTCTCTTGGGATAATACTTCTTTGTGTCTTTGGTGTTCTTCATTCTCCTTTACTCCAGGTGGGTTGGGACCAATTGATGCATCTTAGATGGCTGCCCTATTGTTATTTTTATAAAAACCTGTGATAAATGTCTGGAACAGTTTTTAAAAACAAAAGAAGAAAAAATCAAATCACAGGCTTCCTTGGTTACGTTTTTAATATAAATTCATAAATTTTTTTTTCTGAAAAATAGTATAAACATTATTAGCATAGAACATGCCCAAATATGTTTTGCATCTTTAATTTCCTAATATATAAATATTTGGAAACCTTGGTGGCGAAGTGGTTAAGAGTTATGGCTGCTAACCAAAAGGTCGGCAGTTCGAATCCACCAGGCGCTCATTGGAAACCCTTTGGGGCAGTTCTACTCTGTCCTTTAGGGTCTCTATGAGTCGGAATCGACTCGGTGGCAACAGGTTTGGTTTGGTTATTTTAGTAGTTTCCTCTTAATAAGAATCATTGCAAATTCATGGTTAGTATCAAAATAATGATAGCCCAAATTTTTGCAAATGGCCATTTGCCAAGTTTTCTGTAACTGCCTATCCCTGTACTGTGTCTGATGAAGTCTTTCACATAGTAAGGTTTTAAAAATTCTACTTACAAAATTTTGTATCCTCTTCAGCAGATGGGCTGACCGGCTTACAGTCTCCATGGTAACAAGGTTTCTGTATTTTTTTTTATCTCTTTTTAAAATAGCCTAAAGTCACAGAAGGGAGCTTAGATATTAATAGCTTAAGAAATTTCGGTGTGAACAACAGTTATTAATAAGCAGCTTTTGGTTACTTGTTTCTTGATCCAGGATCATTTATAATACATAGCAACTATGATTAAGCATATTTGAATATAATTTTAATACTTGTACGGAATAGGATGTGGCAATTGGTTTGCTGAAATGATTGACTGTTGGACAACCTGTTTAAATTAGCCTCTGCTTTCCAACTTTGTTTTTGCTAGCCAAATCAGAATACGCACTCTACCCCATTTAGGAGTCAACGTGTAGTGATATGTGAGTTATTTTAACATCCACGTGGAAGACAAAACCAAGGCTGTTTTGCTGCTGTGCAGTTTTTCTATGGACACCCATTTTTGTGTTAAGCATAAGTGTGGTGTTTGTGTTGAATATAGAAAAAACACGGATGATTTCAAAGGGCCGCAGCCTATGCTGACTTAATTGGGTTCTGGTATCTTTGTTTTTTTTTTTAATTGTACTTCAGATGAAGGTTTACAGAACAAACTAGCTTCTCATTAAGCAGTACATATGTTGTTTTATGACATATCAGTACTCTCCCTTCTTGACCTCGGGTTCCTTATTAGGGTTTTGGTATCTCTGATGCGCCTAAAGAATTGCAACCCCAAACCCAGCTAATGCACTAGCAAAGCATGGAAAGATATTTTTAAAAGAGAGGTATATCTGATTTTCACCACCCATCTGTCAGTTTGTTTTACTGTCATGGCTTGCATGTTGCTATGATGCTGGAAGCTATGCCATGGTGTCTCAAATACTGCAAGATCACCCATGGTGGACAGGTTTCAGTGGAGCTTCCAGACTAAGACAGACTAGGAAGGAAGGCTGGGTGATCTACTTCTGAAAATTAGTCAGTGAAAAACCCTATGGATCACAACAGAATATTGTCTGACATAGCCCTTTAGGTTGGAAGGCACTCAGAATACACAGTGGCTGCAACAATGAACTCAGGCATACCAGTGATCATGAAGAGGGTGCAGGACTGGGTAACATTTTGTTCTGTTGCACATTGGGTCACCATTAGTCGGACCCGACTCGACAGCAACTAACAACAATAACATATTTGATTTACTAAAATCCTGACGTTTTCCTCAGAAGTGCCACTTCTTGACACAACATGCTTGGGCCTGGCACAGAGATATTGATTCTTAATTTTGGGTCTACTTTAAATGTTTAATTTTGTGAAGTCAAGACGTATTCTGGCTTGTTTAGCTGTAAATATTGACATAGATTATTTTTCTATCAAAAAAGGTAGAACTGGAATAATGGAGAAATTTTTCCCTCAAACAGCAGAAACTTAGTATAAATGGAGTAAACTTAGTATATATGGAGTAAACTTAGTAAATATATATGGAGCAAACTTAGTAAGTATATATGGAGTAAACTTAGTAAGTATATACGGAGTAAACTTAGTATATACGGAGTAAACTCAATAAGTATGTATGGAGTAAACTTAGTAAGTATATATGGAGTAAACTTAGTATTTTAAACCAGATGTATCATCTGCCACTGTGATGGGCTCATTTTAAAATGTTATTGCAGCTAAAATCTTATTAATAGATCATCTGAGCGTTTCTTTAAATAGCTATTAAAACTTTTCCTCCGTGTTTTCCACTGTCATGCTTCTATGTTTGCTTTCTTTTGCTGTCACCTGATCAGGCTGAGCTGTAAAAGACCTATCCTGGAGGGTATGTGTGAAAGTAGCATTTGATGCTACTGAAAAAACTTTTTTAAAAGGTGTTGCTTATATGCTTGTGTTGGGGTGGTTACCTGTTAATCACGCTCTTGTTATCACTACTACTACTGCTCTGGGACCAGTTTTACTTAAAGGCTTTGAGATTTTGACCCGTGTTAAAGCCCTTCTCCCTTCGCCCTGCCTCCAGGGTCAGGCAAAGTATTGGCCTTTGTTTTGTCCTGGGTTCCTCCAAAAACTCAGATGCAGGTAGTTTATTTGGGAAGTGACTCCACGCAGTGGGAGTGGAGGGACTGAGGGATTGGAAAGCCAATATTAGAGTGTTAACAAGCTGGCTGGTGCCGGGAGTAACTAGTGATTAATGACACCATGCCTCCCTGAGGACCCCTATGAAATGCATTTCAGAACTCTCTGCCCAGCTCATGAAAGGGGGAAGTATTAATCCATTGGTTTCTGTCCACCACTGATCAAGGGTGGCCTTATAGGGGTTAACTTCCTCATACTACTAGGTACATGCATGAGTGCCAAACATCCCCCACCGAGTTCTCAGAGAAGCCCTAGGGTAGAAGGTACAAAAGAAGAAGCAAAAGGAACATGGAGGGTGTCAGGTCACACCAGTATGATGCTGGTTGAAGCCTGCGTGCAATAGATGGCTGCAGCAGTGGCTAAAGTAAGAAGTGGGATCTGAGGATGTAAAGTGGTACCTAAAATGTGCAACCATGCGCATCTCAGAGACTCCAGTGCACCCCTTATTGGTTCATTTCTTATAGCCTTAGTGAAGGGAGAATTCTCTAGGTCCTTTCAGGAAACCCATAGGTAGTGGGTTCTTCAGTCTCCTGTAATAAATCCATTTCAACAGTCTCACCTCTCAGATGCTTTTGATCCCCTCCTTAGTTCTGGCATCTCTACTTCTCTTACAGGAAGCTATTGTCCTATCTAACCTTTATGGAGCCATTCCAGCAAGGTGACCCAGAGTCACAAGAGTGCTCCAACATCAATAAATTATTCTTTATCCAGCTTAATATTCTGCATCCCTCAGGATCCACTCCCAATAACCTTCCTCTAGTTCCCACTGATATAGATTACTTTGATGAATAAATAATCTACTTTTACAGCAGGAACTATATTTCCCTGCTTGGGCTGTGCTGGCACCTGACTCTAGTTATTGGCTCAGAGACAATGAGAAGATGTGGCAGCAGATCCTTGAAAGGACAAGAATTACCTTGTTAGGCACCTACCTTATGTGAGTACTTTGCAAGGTCTCTGGGCGAGGGAAGGCTGCTCTCCTCTAGCAAGGAGGAGGCTGCTGTTAATGGTCTGGAGGATTCAGGGGAACCTGGAGAGTCAAGATTTTTAGGCTTATCCAACCAAATGTCCTCATTCCAGGTCATATAGTCCCCTATTTTCCTATCAGGGCACTGACTTTAATATAAGAGACATATTAAGACTGTGCCTGCAATCTCTTTGCAGGTCTTTCAGCTTTGCAATTAGTTCCTGAGCCTTATTTTCAGCACAATCTTTCCTGTGGCTTCAGGAGATGAAGGCTAACCTGAATGCTGTCAAAGAGACCTTTCGTGGTGTGCCTTGAGTTAATAGCTGATTGACCTGAACAAGTAATTTTAATTTTACCTCCTCAAGCCTTCCAAAGAAGTTTTAAAAAAGCAGACAGCTCCATGATCCTTATAATTACCATTGACCATGTATCATTCAAGTACCACAGCTACCACTTAATTCAGTTCTTCAC
>NW_004443972.1:7254439-7256605 GCF_000243295.1 Trichechus manatus latirostris | reverse complement strand
GCCGTCTTACTTGCCGATCTTGGGTTTGTAAGCCACTGCAGCTATGTGAGTCAGGAGAAGCCTTCAGCCTGACACCTAACCCACGGACATGGGACTTCCAACCTCTACAACCACATGAGCCATTTCCTTGAGATAAACCTCTCTGTCTTTCTGTGTGTGTGTGTGTGTGTGTGTGTGTGTGTGTCTGTGTCTGTGTCTGTGTCTGTGTCTGTGTGTATGCTTCACTGGTTTTGCTTCTTTAGAGAACCCAGCCTAAGATATTTGGTGCCAGGAGTGGTTCTGGAGAAGCAGGACTGTAAGGCTGAATTGTTTTCTAAATTGGTTCTCAAGTCTGGTTCATCTTAAAGATGTTGATGACTCTGCTTCCAGTAGTAAAGAGAGCACTGCTAATCTATGGCATGCAGTGGCAATAGAAATACATAACATATCACCACCAGTAGATCAAGTATTGTGAGAGGTGAGACTCTGGGTGATCACATGTTTGATACTTTTCTACAATTTTGTCAGAATGAGACGTATAAAGAAGCTGATTGGTTGGTCCTACTTTGGTTAGACAAAGTGGTGAAAGAAAGAGATGCGCTCAGGGCCTCAGAGTTATAGCTCAAGTGCCGTATAAATGACCTTAAGGCTGCCACTTGTGCCCTGAAAGAAAGCCTCATTTCTTGTAGTAACAGAACTGATATTGCTGAAAACCAAACCCAGAGTCTTATCGTAAAAGTGGCTTAATTACAAAGCAAGTTGAATTCCCAGTGGTGTCTGAAGTTAAACTGAGGGCATTGATTGGGAGGAAATGGGATCCTGAAACTATGGGGACATATGGGCAGATAATAAAAAGCTAGGGAAACTGGGCCCCTAAATTCTGTTGACTCACTTTTGCCAACAGAACCAGCCCTCTCACTCCCATCTGAAGAGATTACTCCACGTTTGTCTGCCAAGCCACCTTCCCCCAGAAAAAACACTAGTCCCTCCACTGCCACCTGATGAGATTAACCCAGCTGTGTTTGAAGAGCCTTTGAGTTATTCCTGGGGAGGCATCTGAGTAATTGCCTGGGGCATTGCCTGAGGGAGATGACTTACAAGATTGCTGAATGTTCTTAGAACATATCCCTACCACCCATTTTTGCTTCTAGACCTATAACTAGACTTAAGTCCCAGCGAGCCCCAAAAGGTGAAGTACAAAGTGTGACCCAGGAGGAGGTACACTACATTCCAAAAGAACTGTTTGACTTTTCTAATATGTACAAACAGAAACCTGGGGAATATGTGTGGGAATGGCTATTAAGAGTATGGGTTAATGGTGCAAAGACATAAAGTTAGATCAGTCTGAGTTTATTGATGTGGGCCCACTAAGCACAAATTCTTCATTCAGCGTTTCAGTCCCAGAGGTTAGGAGAGGATCTAATAGTTTATTTGGTTGGATTGCTGAAGCATGGATTATGTGGTGGCCTACACTAAATCAAGTTGAAGTACCAGACCTTCTTTGGTATACTGTAGAAGAAGGTATCCAAAGGCTTAGGGAAATTAACATGTTAGAGTGGATTCATCAGGTTAAACTCACAGACCCACACATGGAGTGCCCAGAGGACACATCTTTTACCACACTGGTAAGGAACAAATTTGTGAAAGAAGCCCCAGCGTCCTTGAAGACTGCTGTGATTGCTATTTTATGTAAGTTAGATTTGACAGTGGAAACTGCCCTAACTGAATTAAGACACCTAACTACAGTGGGGCTGATTGGACCCTGTGGTGGTAGGGGCCATGTGATGGCACTCAGTTGACAAAGACAAGGTTGGCGTGGTTATAGTAATTGACAGTGGAGTCAAAGCAGTAATCAAAATAGTATGACTTGTATGGACTTATGCCATTGGCTACTTTAGTCATGGTGTCCCTAGGAGTGATATAGATGGGAAATCTACTAAATATTTACTTACTCTATGCAAGTGGAAGAATTCTAGGTCAAGTGAACAGCAGTCTAAATTGAATTGCCAGAATAGAGAGTCATGGCCCCCCAGTCACTTCACAGACTTGAGCGAGTTTACAGACCCACAACTCCTTGAATGAAGGGGAGGTCGTGTCCCCTTGAGGAAGGACCCCACTGCATTCCCAAAAATTTAAACTGTTAATCTTTCTGCCAGCCTTTCCCAAAGGATCTATGGCCTTTTATAA
>NW_004443972.1:7252901-7253967 GCF_000243295.1 Trichechus manatus latirostris | reverse complement strand
CAGGGGTGGTAATTCCCACCATATCCCCATTCAACTCGCCTATTTGGCCTGTATAAAAAGCAGATGGATCTTGGAGAATGACAGTGGATTATTGAAATCATAACCAGGTGGTGACTCCAATTGCAGCTGCTGTTCCAGATGTGATTTCATTGCTTGAGCAAATTAATACATCTCCTGGTACCTGATATGCAGCTACTAATCTGGCTAATGCCTTTTTCTCCATACCTGTTTCAAAGGACTGCCAGAAGCAGTTTGTCTTCAGCTGACAAGGCCAGAAATACACCTTCACTGTCCTACCTCAGGGGTGTGTCAACTCTCTAGCCCTATGTCATAATTTAGTTGCAGGGACCTTGATTGCCTTTTCCTTCCACAAGATGTCACTCTGGTCCATTACATTGATGACATTATGTTGATTGGACCTAGTAAGGAAGAAGTATCAGTGACTAGACTTATTGGGAAGACATTTGCATGGTAGAGGGTGGGAAATTAACCCAACAAAAATTCAGGTGCCTACCACCTCAGTGAAATTTCTTAGAGTCCAGTGGTGTGGGGCATGTTGAGATATTCCTTCTAAAGTGTAGGATAAGTTGTTGCATCTGGCCCCTCCTACAACTAAAAAGGAGGACAATGCCTGGTGGGCCTCTTTGGATTTTGGAGGCAGCATATCTTTCATTTGGGTTTGCTACTCTGGCCTGTTTATCAAGTGACTCGAAAAGCTGCTAGTTTTGAGTGGGGCCCAGAACAAGGGAAGGCTCTGTAATAGGTTCAGGCTGCTGTGCAAGCCAGTATGCCACTTGGACCATATGATCTGGCTGATCCAATGGTGCTTGAAGTGTCAGTGGCAGATAGAGATGGTGTTTGGACTCTTTGGCAGGCCCCTATTGGTGAATCACAGAGCAGACCCTTAGAATTTTGGAGCAAAGCCCTGCTGTCCTCTGCAGATAACTACTCTCCTTTTGAGAAACAGCTTTTGGGTTGTTACTGGGCCTAACTGCTTAACCATTGGCCACAAGTCACTGTGCAGCCTGAGCTGCCCATGATGAACTGGGGGTTGTCTGACCCACAG
>NW_004443972.1:7220150-7230348 GCF_000243295.1 Trichechus manatus latirostris | reverse complement strand
AAAAAAAAAATTCCCAGCTAATTTATTCAGAATAACCCATAAATGAGGATTCCCATTTAGCTGAAATGAAAACGGAGTGATTGTTTATCAGCCAGTATAATTTTTGTAGAAATAGAATGTTGAATTAGAATCCATATTCTTTTTGGATATACAGTGTATTCATTGACCTAATACAATTAATCTTTACAACAAATTATGCTCTGAGTGTGCACAAGATATATATTGTCTTAACTGTCTTCCCCTTGTTCTCTCTTATTTTAACTTCTTTTGAAAAGTAGATGTTATTTTACATATGTTCAGATTTAGTGCTTACTTCATATCTGACTTCATTTCTGAGGGCTTATTTAGTTGTCTCAGAACTTTTCTCTGCTTGTACAGTTTATAAAGGAATTTCTGCAGTTCTAGAAGAAACTCTGGTCCCATCTTACTCTTTTTCCCTGAATGCCTGCCATGAGCACAATTATCAATCAGATGTTTTCATTAAGAGATAGAAAGAAGTATAAATAAGGGCCTTATTTTCAAAGAGTAAACAGTCTCATTGGGAAGGTAAGATAGAATTTACATGAAAACAATTAAGAATATTCTACTTGGGGAGCATCTAGCTCAATTGGCATAACATAGTTTATAAAGAAAATGTTCTACATTCTACTTTGGTGAGTAGTGTCTGGGGTCTTAAAAGCTTGTGAGTGGACATCTAAGATACTCCACTGGTCCCACCCCGTCTGGAGCAAGGGAAAATGAAGAAAACCAAAGACACAAGGGAAAGATTAGTCCAAAGGACTAACGGACCACAATTACCACAGCCTCCACCAAACTGAGTCCAGCACAACCAGATGGTGCCCGGCTACCACTACCGACTGCTTTGACGGGGATCGCAGTAGAGGGTCCCGGACAGAGCTGGAGAGAAATGTGGAACAAAATTCTAACTCACACACACACAGAAAAAGACCAGACTCACTGGCCTGACAGACTGGAGAAACCCTCAGAGTTTGCCCCGGCTACCCTTACCGCTCGGTAATGAAGTCACTCCTGAGGTTCACCCTTCAGCCAAAGATTAGACAGGCCCATAAAACAAAATGAGACTAAATGGGCACACCAGCCCAGGGGCAAGGAAAAGAAGGCAGGAGGGGTAATGGGGAACCCAGGGTCGAGAGGGGAGAGTGTTGATATGTTGTGGAGTTGGTAACCAATGTCATAAAGCAATATGTGTATTAATTGTTTAATGAGAAACTAGTTTGCTCTGCAAACCTTCATCTAAAGTACAATAAAAAAATTATTTTTAGTGATTTAAAAAAAAAATTCTAGGGCTCCGTATGCTGTCTGGCAAGTGAATAGAGTAGGAAAAGTGTAGGCTTCTGCAAAAGGCTGGTCAAGAAAAGGTTTGGTACAGCACTGGGGAATATGATTTTTAAATGAACAGATTGGAATGCTGTGTTTTTTAAAAAAATTTTTTTAAAACAAGGAAATGTTAGCTTACGGAGCTAAACTGTAGGGGAAAAAAAGGCTGTTTAATTATCCCCTTACAAACTCAACAAGGAACCTCAGTTCTGAATTAATTTATTTTTTTCCTCTATACACATCCAGAAGCTCTGGCAGGAAGTCATCTTGGGGAACAGTGAGGAAGTATCATCATGTCCTTTTGGTGTGGGGAGGTACAGGGTTGTGGCCAGAGTGTGAGTTTCTTTTCTGCCCTGAGAGAGACTTCAGTTGGGAGCCAAGAGGCCTAGGCTTCTGTCCTTCTTGGCCACTAACTGGCTGTGTGACTTCAGCCAAGTCACAGCATCTCTCGGGGCCTTTGTGCCCTCTGTAAGATAGAGTGGCGCAGCAACAACCTCGCATTATCCTTCCAATCTCACATCCTATGAGTCTTTGAAAATGACTGAGCCTGCAGCCAGTCCTGAATTTTATTGCCTGTGTCTTCTGTGGAGAGATTTACAAGAAGTGGAAGCCTCAACCTTTGCTGTTAATGAGCTGAAGCAGACTCTGGGTTATGGTAAATGGCAGGGTTGCAGCAAGGGATGGCCTTCCTCTTACTTCCCTCCACCTGCTTGCTCCCTTACATCTATCTACTTACATCTCTGAGCCAGATTCCGGCCTGAGGTGGAAGTCTGCACTCTAAGTGCTCATCATCTCCGCTGAGCACACTCATTACCTGCAATCAGGCCGTGCTCCAGCTTCTGGCCTGCCATCAGCCAAACCCCTGCTGTCTTTAGTAGAAGCTGGATCAGGGATATGTGGTCTGAATTTGGCCCATCAGGCCAAAGTCAGGCAGCAGAATTTAGAAAGGCGCTGGGGAGGGCTGTTGCGCTGTTCCCAGCACCTTGTGCACACTCTGGCATGAGAATTACAAGCTCACCAAACCCCAGAATTACAAGCTCATCAACCTCGTGCCTTACAAGGTTATTTGTTCTATGTTCCCATCACAGGCAAACATCCTTGATGCTTCGAAGAATTTAGGAACTTTGCCATCGGTAGGATTTATGAAAGAGACCGGCTCTCCCACTTCCTGCCTCCAAAGACAAACATGGTAGATTGCAGTAGGTTCTTGACATACATTTCTTTGGGGTCCTTCTGATCCTCTTGAGTTTTCCTTGCCAGAGTGAACATTGAATAGGTTCCCTGGGCCCTGCATTTTGTCACGGCCTCTTTGGGGGTTGCGGCCTTTTGATCCAGCTGTTGAAGCCCGGCCGTATCTTCTTTGCGGGTTGGGGCTCTGCCAGCTCCTTGCTGTAGCATTTGGCAACGGCCCTGCTGATGGGCATGCAGCAGTACCGCAGGCCTGCTTAACCCCTGGCTGAGGGTGGCCGCACTGGTTGACTTTCAACCAGCTGGGAGAAGAAAAATCTCTCTGGCAAAGCACCTTGTCTCTTCAACTCTAAATTGGAAGCTATGGCCTCCCTACAGCTTTTCTTTCTCTCACTTTGCTCCCTAGGAAAAGAAGAGTGTCGTCCTAAATGCTGTGCCTTTACCTGGGAGGGCTAGGTGGTTTTGGCTAAGGCAAGAAGCATAAGAAAAATGCAGATCCACCAGGAGTCAGAAAGTCACATTACTGAGCTGCTCAAGGACTATTTCAAAATGTGTTTCCATGCATTTCTCGCCTAAGCAAGTATTTCTTGCCTCTGTTTTTGCTTTGAAATCCCCTAAAACAAGTCAGATATGTAAGCATTTCCTGAAGTAGGGTTTATAAACTCAAGCATAGCACAATTCCACTGTAATGTCAGCAGACATAATTTCTTTAGCAGAGATGGAGATTTGGGCCCAAACAGGGTTTATTTTTCCTGGAATAACTCAGTTTGTAAATTGGTAGAATGCAGAATGCGGCACAAACACCTTCTGAGATCCCTGTTCGTTGTATTATTAGGTATAGTAAGTGTATAGTAAGTGTGTTATTGCAACATCCACTTTGGAGCACGCTTTAAAGGGGGGAAAGGAAGAGATTATCACTATTTCTGCCCAACCAAGATTCTCAGATATGACTCATTGAGAGAGTAACATTACAAAAGCCCAGGGCAGAAGACCCTAAGTAATTGCACTTGGAAGCCTACTATTTGCCATCCTCATCCCCTACTCCACCGAAACTGTGTCAAGGTCAGCAGGTGTGCTGCATGGTCTAAGAGTGCCATCTTGTGGCTCGGGCCATCATAGACGTTTTGAGCTAGAAACACCCAACTAAGGATCCTGCCCATGTTCATTGCAGTATTGAAGCTGGAGTTCATGATCACTGCTTTCTAGCAGCTAGTGCAGTTCTTGACATACTCTGTAAATATTTGTCACAGGAAACTTTTTGAAGGGCTTTCATGCTGTGGCAGAGGATATTTGTCTTGTGTTATGCTAGAAGGCATAGCCAAGACTTTGTTTAACATTGTGCCTTTCAGCCATGGTCCATAGACCATTGTGTCCACAGTAAGATAAAATAAATATGATCTGAGCAATCTAAAAATGGGACATCACTTCCCACACTCAGGAAACTGCTTCTGGAGGTTGGGACATCCTCATTGAAATGTGTCTTTTGCCACATTTAACATTTTGATTCTCATTGATATAATGGGGTTTTAAAATCTTCTGGAGAATTTTATTCTTGAAGTTTTAGATTCAGAAATGCTTGAGGGAACAAGCTTGGAGAACACAAGGAGAGTCTTAATCCATATTAAGGTGCATCTTAATATAGTGAATGCACTTTTGAAAGTCATCTTAAATAACTTTTGGAGCCAGGAAGGAAATAGATATATGAAATAAAATAGTCCGTTTAAGAAAGTTCTTGCCTCCCATGAGGCATTGAGATACTGCTTGTAACACGGTAGAGGCAATGTCAAACATTTTATCGCTCATTGGAATATCCAGCTTTCCTTCTTTTACTCAGAGGTTTGAGATTTTGAAGGTCATTGGATTATAAAGTAGACTAGACAATTTACGGTTAGGTCTCGGAATCGGAAATTTGTTCATTTAGCAACAGGGGCCACTTTATCTACTACTGCCAATACTTTTGCCACTGCCTTCCCAGGACTTCCAGCTACCCATGTGGTTCCTTTGGTCAGCACATCTGCCTCAATGCTGCCGTTGACCCTACCAAAGACAGAAAGTCAAAATCAGTCAGTCCCACCTGAGCAGCACCACACAGTGCTCACTGAAGAATAAGAGGGCCAGAGGCAACTCTTTTCCCCATAAATTTTTTTTCTTACCTCAAATCTCAACTCTGTTGGGGAGAGTGGTGTTGTGGGGTGGGGGGGTGTCACTGCAGAAAGCAGCAACTCTATTTAGAATGCCGTCCCCTGGCCTTTTAAAGCCATGCTGCAAACACCTAGAGAGAGAAAAAGCCGTATCCACCTAGTTCATATGCAAAACATTGAGTAAAAATTGGCATTTAGGTGAAGCTTTTCATGACCGGAGGCTTTTCTGTGGGGAAGCTGCCTGCCGTGTGCTCATTTTGTGGTAACAGGGCTTAAAATAAAGAAGAGGGAAGAGGGAAGGCCAGAGCAGGCAGTGAGGTTAGCTTGCTTTTCTTGCTTGATGCATGTTGTCCTCACTCTTAATTACCTTGCAGTTTGGTCTCTGCCTTGAGTTGTCACCACCCTTTACTGAAGCCCTGGGTGACCGCCCTCATGGAGGTTTCAAGAGCACTCAGTCCATTACATTTTGCCATCTGAATCCCAATCTCAGCTCCCACTCCCAGCGTGGAAGTATTTTTAAGACCTACTTTGCAAGACATGGCTTTTGATGGAGTTTTAATTTGAAATGAAATTTAAATGCGCTAACCCTGTGCATTCTGATAATTTAACAGCCCTGTTTGAAGACAAGTAATGAGGAAGGTAGTCACTCTGAGTTCATCTTGCTCTCAAGCCTGACAGGTTTTCTCTTGAAGAGCTGCCTGTTAGTGAGGGAGAAATGCTAATTTTTTTCCCCCTGCATAAGGAGCTGTTGAACTTTATTTTTTCCCTAGGTGTTAGGAAACAGGTATTTAAAAATAGTATGTGACACAGACACACTGAGCAATAAAAAGTTGTTGCTTCTGTCACGTGGTTGACTCTCTGCATCTTGTTAATAAGGAAGGGAAATATCTGTTACCTAAAAATCTGAACAAGGGAATAGTTCTATTCAGGGAAATTTGAATTATCAGAAGAATTAGAGGAGTTCTTGCAAAAGAGAAAAAAGCTTCCATTTTTCATTTTTCTCTTTATTTCGTGTGACTCTGGCCTTAAATCCTCCTCGTCACCTACGCCCACCAGCTAAATGTTGTGTCAGATTATTGAGAACTTTCTAAATAGGAGAGACAAAAATTTCTTCCAAGTTTGGCTTTTCTGTCCTTTGAGAATATACCGTCTGTGCAAGAGAATTTATAAAAAGATGGGAGGTTTGGGTTCCTGTTACTTTTGGAAATGGTATTTACCCAGATCACACTGAATCTGCCTCTCACTCTAAATGGCAGATGATGATAAAGTAGAATCTTCACTTTCTAGAAGGGCAGCTGAAGACCTCAGGAGACCTGGATTGCAAGGATATGCAAGCATCTTCCGGCTGCTGGGTTGAGGGAGAGAGGCTGAGGTCACTCTTCCCACTCCCTCAGCACCCTCCCTGTTGATTTCAGTAACTTTAAAGAGGCAGCAGCCCATTCACAACACCATGGGGGCATTTAAGCAAGAGTTTGATTTGTATTGGTAAGTAGAAATCTGCTCTTTTGCAAAAAGTGTTCAGCATACCTCTGCATTTTTTTCTCTGTTCTTCTTGTTCCTTATTTAACCACGAGAGCCTTATTTTTGTCCCTCCCACTTAAGGGTCTTTGCTCTGGCTGTTCCTCCTGCTTGTTACCCTGTTGTTCAGGTCTTTGCGTGGTTGCCTCCATATCACTCAGGCCTAAACTGAAGTGTAACCTTGGCAAGGCAGCCTTTTGATACCAACCTAGTCAATCATTTTTCGGTTTTCTGTCTTCATAGCTTTTTGACTTGCAGAAATTAGATACACATTAAAAACTGGAGTCAAACCCCTTGGGTGTATCTCAGTTCTATAACGTAAGTGCTGGGTGTCTTCTGTTTGCTCTTCTGGGTCTAGTTTCTACTTCCCTTTGCCCTGCTCTGTGCCCTGGAAGCTGACCCCGTGGACCACATTAGTGGTTTTTTTTTTTTTTTTTTACCTCCCGCTGTTTTTGACTAATGGGAGCAGGGCGGGAGGAGAACTGAGGTCAGAGTGTGGATCTCCTGGCGTTCTCCCTGTCTGGCCACTGTGGGTTGCCTGCATTCCTCTGCTGAAGGCCACAGCTTCAACCAGGTGGCGCTCTGCATACAGCCACCCTCTCCAGTTACCTGCACCTGCTCCCTAACCTTGCCCCTTTAGGCTAGAGTGGGCTTGTTGTTTTTGTTGTTAGGTGCTGTCAAGTAGATTCCTCTTTTTGTGCCCCGGGGTTTTGTACAACCTCTTGTTAGTTTCCTTAAAACCTTCCCACATCTTTGTAAACAGTGCCTTTATTAAACTTTCCTCAAATCACTCAGTTTGAGAATGCTATTTATTTCCTGCAGGAATTCTAATATCATTTACTAGCTGTATGAACGTGAAGTAGTTAATTAACCTCTCTGTGCCTCACACAGCTCCTTTGTGAAGCAGACATAATAAAACTTCAGTAGAACTGTTGTAGGATTAAATGCAATATGTTAAGCAGGTTACTTGGTATGTAAATACTATATGTTTGCCGTTGTTTTTATCATTACTATGGTTATTATATGTTTGTTTACCCATGTATTGCGTCCCTCATCTCCACTTGAATGCTGTAGAATGCTTCCTGGGAGCAGGGGCTCGGTCTTCTTGTTGTATCTCCAGGTTCTAGAATAGTGCCTGCTCCACAGAAGACTCTCTCTCTCTCTATATATATATATTTACATATTTAATTGATAGATGATCAGGAAACTCTATTCTATAGCAAAGTGCAATTCCACAAACATTTATTAAGTGTGTAAAGTTTTATTATTGTGTTGTTGTTCTTAGGTGCCATTGAGTCAGTTCTGACCCATAGCAACCCTGTGTACAACAGAACGAAACACCACCCGGTCCTGAGCCATCCTCACAATCGTTATGCCCGAGCCCATCGTTGCAGCTACTGTGTCAGTCCGTCTCGTGGAGGGTCTTCCTCTTTCGCTGACCCTCTACTTTATCAAGCACGATGTCCTTCTCCAGGGACTGATCCCTCCTGATAACATGTCCAGAGAATGTGAGACATAGTTTCACCATCCTTGCTTCTAAGGAGCATTCTGGCTGTACTTGTTCCAAGACAGATTTGTTCATTCTTTTGTCAGTCCATGGTGTGTTTGATGTTCTTTGACAACACCACATTTCAAAGGTGACAATTCTTCTTCAGTCTTCCTTATTCATTGTCTAGCTTTCACATGCATATGAGGCGATTGAAAACACCATGGCTTGGGTCAGGCGCACCCTAGTCTTCAAGGTGACATCTTTGCTTTTTAACATTTTAAAGTCCTTTGGAGCAGACTTGTCCAATGCAATGCATCATTTGATTTCTTGACTGCTGCTTCCTGATTGTGGATCCAAGTAAAATGAAATCCTTAACAGCTTCAAGGTTTTCTCTGTTTATCATGATGTTGCTTATTGGTCCAGTTGTGAGGATTTTTGTTTTCTTTATGTTGAGGTGTAATCCATACTGAAGGCTGTGGTCTTTGATCTTCATCAGTAAGTGCTTCAAGTCCTCTTCACTTTCAGCAAGCAAGGTTGTGTCATCTGCATAATACAGGTTGTTAATGAGTCTTCTTCCAATCCTGATACTGCGCTCTTCTTCATATAATCCAGTTTCTTGGATTATCTGCTCAGCATACAAATTGAATAAGTATAGTAAAAGGATACAACCCTGACGCACATCTTTTACTGACTTTAAACCATACGGTATCCCCTTGTTCTGTTCGACCAACTGCCTCTTGATCTATGTACAGGTTCCTCATGAGCACAATTAAGTGTTCTGGAATTCCCATTCTTTGCAATGTTATCCATAATTTGTTGGGATCCACACAGTTGAATGCCTTTGCATAGTCAATAAAACACGGGTAAACATCTTTCTGGTATTCTCTGCTTTCAGCCAAGATCCATATAACATTAGCAATGATATCCCTGATTCCACGTCCTCTTCTGAATCCAGCTTGAATTTCTGGCAGTTCCCAGTTGATGTACTGCTGCAGCCGCTTTTGAATAATCTTCAGCAAAATTTTACCTACGTGTGATATTAATGATATTGTTTGATAATTTCTGCATTTGGTTGGATCACCTTTCTTTGGAATAGGCATAAATATGGATCTCTTCCAGTCAGTTGGCCAGGTAGCTGTCTTTCAGATATCTTGGCATAGATGAGTGAGCACTTCTAGTGCTGCATCCGTTTGTTGAAACATCTCAATTGGCATTCCGTCAATTCTGGAGCCTTGTTTTTGCCAATGCCTTCAGTGCAGCTTGGGCCTCTTCCTTCAGTACCATCAGTTCCTGATCATATGCTGCCTCCTGAAATGGTTGAACATCAACCAATTCTTTTTGGTATAGTAACTCTGTATATTCCTTCCATCTTCTTTGGGTGCTTCTTGTGTCATCTAATATTTTCCCCATAGAATCCTTCAGTATTGCAACTTGAGGGTTGAATTTTTTCATCCGTTCTTTCAGCCTGAGAAATGCCAGGCGCGTTCTTCCCTTTTGGTTTTCTAATACTATTATAATACTTTACTTTGTCTTCTTGAGCTGCCCTTTGAAATCTTCTGTTCAACTCTTTTACTACATCATTTCTTCCATTTGCTTTAGCTACTTGACATTCAAGAGCAACTTTCAGAGTTTCTTCTGACATCCATTTTGGTTTTTCTTTCTTTCCTGTCTTTTTAATGACCTCTTGCTTTCTTCATGTGTGATGTCCTTGATGTCATTCCACAGCTCCTCTGGTCTTCAGTCATTAGTGTGTAACGTGTCAAATCTGTTCTTGAGTTGATCTCTAAGTTCAGGTGGGATATACTCAAGGTTGAGCGTTGGCTCTCGTGGACTTGTTCTAATTTTCTTCTTCAGCTTCAATTTGAACTTGCCTATGAGCAATTGATGTTCTGCAGTCAGTCCCTGGCCTTGTCCTCACTCATGATATTGAGCTTTTCCATCGTCTCTTCCCACAGATGTAGTTGATTTGATTCCTGTGTATTCCATCTGGCGAGGTCCACGTGTGTAGTCGCCAGTTTATGTTGTTGAAAAAGGGTATTTGCAATGAATTAGTCGTTGGTCTTGCAAAATTCTATCATGCCATCTCCGGCATCGTTTCTATCACCAAGGCTGTATTTTCCAACTGCTGATCCTTCTTCTTTGTTTCCAACTTTCCCATTCCAATTACCAGTAATTATCAATGCATCCTGATTGCATGTTTGAACAATTTCATACTGCAGAAGTTGGTAAAAATCTTCAATTTTTTCATCTTTGGCCTTAGTGGTTGGTGCGTAAATTTGAATAATAGTTGTATTAACTGGTCTTCCTTGTTGTATTAACTGGTCTTCCTTGTAGGTGTATGGGTATTATCCTATCACTGACAGCGTTGTATTTCAGGATCGACCTTGAAATGTTCTTTTTGATGATGAATGCAATGCCGTTCCTCTTCAAGTTGTCATTCCCAGCATAGTAGAACATATGATTGTCTGATTCAGAATGGCCAGTACGAGTCCATTTCAGCTCACTGATGCCTAGGGTATTGATG
>NW_004443972.1:7207586-7216026 GCF_000243295.1 Trichechus manatus latirostris | reverse complement strand
GGTGAGGCTTGAAAGATGTCAGCAGTCAAACATCCAGAATGGAGCCAGCCTCTTTATTACAGGGATGCTTTCTCTGACCATCACTTATCGCTACCTGATGTTACATTAAAGATGTGTTTAGCTGATTGTTGTCTCCCCCACTGGATTATAAGGGCTTTGTCTGATTTGTTTACCACACAATTCTCAGGGCTAAGAAGTGTGTGGGGTAATGGGAGACTCTCAATAGATATTTATGAAAAGAATGATGTGACATGAACAGATCCCACATCCTGATGACCAGCCAGGTCTCTGACCCTTCCCCTTTGAGACCTTCTTCTCTGTTCGTTCTCATCTGTGGCTTTCACGTCACTAAGTGGATTTTTCTTTCTCACGGTGAGTTCATCTACATCGGCTTCACTGTCACTGTGGTATTTCTTTCCCAAAAGATTTAGAGAAGTGATTAATCTTGGGGATTAGCTATTAGCCTCAGTATTTTCTAGTGATTAAGAATCGACATTTTGACATCAGATATGTATGTGTTGATATCTGAGCTGCTTACTAATTGTATCACTTGAACAAGTTACTCAACTATTCTCTGCATTCATTTTTTCTTTTTCATATGTAACATGAAGATAATAATAGAATTTAGCTCATAAGCTGGTGGTGAGGCTTAAATGAGTTGCATGTAAATACACAGAGTCTGGCATATGGAACATAATAAATATTAATTATTGTGTTTATTATTATTAGTTTCCCCATTCATTTGACTAGTATTTATTGAGTGCCTACTGTATGCAAGGCACTGTTCTAAGTGTTAGGTATCAGCAAAGAATAAAATGGACCAAAATCTCTGCCCTCAAGAAGTTTAAATCCCAGTATCAGAGACCAAAAATAAACAAGATGAATGAGGAAAATAAATACTACGTTAGAACGTGATAAGTGCCAGGAAGGAAAAAATAAAGTCAGAAAGAATTGCAATTTTAAATAGAATTGACAGGAAAAGGACTCACTAAGAAGGTGACATTTAAGTAAAGACCTAAAGGAGTTGAGGGAGACAAATGATTAAATGGGGAAAGAGTGTTCCAAGCAGAGTTTATAGCAAGTGCAAAAGCCCTGAGGCAGTATTGTAGGGAGCAAAAAAGGAAGCCAGTAGATCTGGAATGGAATGAGCAAAAGAGAGAGTAGTACATGTGGACTAAGAGGACACAGCAGGTTACGTGATGCTGTGCTTAGGATGTCCTTGTCTGGGCCTTGGTTCTTACTCTGAGTGAGAAGGGAAGCCGTTGGGGAGTTTTGAGCAGAGGAGTTACTTGTTCTCTTATACATTTTAACAGGATCACTCTGTTTTCTGAATTGATAATAGATTTAAGGGGAAAGGGGAGGGTGGCAGCAGAGATAGCAGGCAGGAGGCTATAGCAATAATCCAGGCAAGAGATGATGGCTTAGACCAGGGTGGTGGAGGTGGGAGGTGAAAAGTGGTCAGATTCCAGGTATATTTTGAAGGTAGAGGCAATAGGATTTGATGATGGATTGAATGTGAGGAGTCAGAAATAAGTATGAAGTCAAGGATGACTTTGAAGATTTTTAGCCTAAACAATTGAAAGAATGAGGGTCATCATTTCTCTTCTTTCTTTTTTAAAACATTTTATTGTGCTTTAGGTGAAAGTGAGGCCATATTTCTTGAAGAACGTGAGAGGAACAGGTCTAGTGGGGTCAGTAAGGAGCTTTGCTTTGGATATGTTAAGTCTGACATGACATGCCTATTAAAAATACAGAGGAGGCCTGGTGGTGTACCAGTTAAGCGCTTGGCTGCTGACTGGAAGATTGGCGGTCTCAACCCACCCAGTGCCTGTGCAGGAGAAAGACCTGGTGATCTGCTTCCATAAAGATTACAGCCAAGAAAACCCTATGGGGCAGTTCTACTGTGTCACATGGTGTCACTGTGAGTCAGAATCGACTCACTGGCACCTAACAAGAACAACATTAAAAATCTAAGTCAGATAAGTGAGTGTGGGGTTCACAGGGAAGAGTATATACATTTTAGAGATATCACCTGTGGCACGCACCCTGGATGCCCCTCAGTTCCTGTGAGCTCAGACTCATCTTGTCCTGACATGGTCCCATCTTAAGTGTATACTGCATATCTTTTCACTTTCTGATCCCTGGGCTTCTCAGAAGTTGCAGCTTGGAAGTGTAAGGGAGTTAATGCTGCCTGGGACACCCTCCACCAGTGGGACATGAAGCAAGTGGGTAAATGCTGCAGCATCCTGGGAGGGCTTTGGTACACCTCTCAGCAGAATTGAATGCCTACTGCTCATATCAGTGACCTTGAAAACACATTTACATCGGCTGTTCTCCATCCTCTCTCTCATCCTCCCAACCCCCTCACCCCTACTTAATGAAATCACTTTCCGAAGAAACTACCTTCACCCAGCTCCTTGTCTCGGGCTCTGCTTTCAGGTCAACCCAAACTAAGACATCAGCTTGTAAAAGGTGTTTGAAGCCACGAGATTCAATGTGATCTCCGAGAGAGTGAGTGTAGACAGAAAAGGGAACAGAGCTGACTGTCGTTCCAGCATATGGAGCAGTGATTCTTAACCTTGGAGTATTGGGATCACCTAGGAGCACCTTCGTAGCCCACTCATGCCTGGGAACCTCCCAAGACCAATTACATCACAATCACTGGAGTGGGCTTTGCATCTATATCTTTTTAAAGCTTTCTGAGTGATTCTAGTAACAGCCAGGGTTGAGAACCACTAGTTTAGAGATTGAGGAGATGAGGATCCAGCAAAGGAGTCTGAGGAGTGGCCAGAAAAGTAAGAGGAGGTGCCTGGAAGCCAAAGAAGAAACTGTTTTAAGGAAGAAGGAATCTCAGCTGTGTCAGTGCTTGTCAGTGGGTCATGTTAAATGACGACTGAGATTCACCATCAAATTTAACCACATGGAGGCCATTGGTGACCTTAATAAAGCCAGTTTTGGTGGAGTGGTGGGCAAAAAAGCCTTATTGGGACTAGGTCCAGTGGATTCCCATTGGAATGGGAAGATTGAAACTGGAGTCAGTTAATAATGGCAACTCCTTCAGGAATGTGGTGGTAAAAGGGAGTGGAGAAATGGGGTGCTAATTGGAGGGAGAAGTGGGCCAAGACAGAGTTTTTTATGATAGCATATTTATAAATTGATGCTAATGGGAATAATCCAGTGGGAAAGAAAAACTGATGATGTAGGAGAGAGGAGGAAGAAATTGCTGGAGTGCAGTCCGTGACTAAGACCCAGTGCACAAGTGGAGGTGCTGGCCTTCTGAGGAGCTTGGGTAGTTCTTTCACAGCAGGGAAAAAGGCAGATAGGAGGGTTAGTGTGGAAGTTTGCTCTGATAATTTCCAGGAAGCTCTACAGGCACTCATGCTAAGAGGCCTGTGGTGCCCCGGGCCCTGCACCCTCCAGATGTGTCCAGCTGCTTCGGCACCTGTAGCAGGTGCCCTTTGCACATTCTGTCCTCAGATTGTCCTCTTTATGAAACGCTGCACTTCCCTACTGTAAATGTAGCTCTTGGCATGTACTTACATTTTTTATAGTGCTCTAGGCACAGCTATAATCACCTTTCCAAATAAATGTAAACAAAAAATGCACACGGGAAAAATTTACCGTTACACAGTGTAGCAAGTTTAACTTCCTAGACAACTATAAACACTTCCTGAAATCTTGTCAAAAACCACACGGGGGCACTATTACTTTAAAACTACATTCAATTTCCATGATTGAAACGACGACTTCTCTGCAGTTCAATTTCCTGAAGTTTATTTTCCTATTGTGTACTTTGCCAAATCTATTAAATCAGAAATTCTTGAGTCACAATAACAAAATATTTTCTGCACCTCAAAGAACATTTGAAAGGCTCCAGACTTCTGGATTTTTAATTTAATCTGGCCCTTGAGCAATCATTCTTTTACTTTGACAGCCACTTCCTTTGCACATAAAGCACAGTGCATATCCTTTCGGCTCTTTCATATGCTTCTAGTATAGGCCATTGGCTACCAACTAATCCAGTTCATGCTTGCATCTGGAATAAGGTAGATTAGAGTAGACAATTTGGCAGCGTTTGGAGAAAATGCTCTTGGCTTTCTTGGTTTCCACTCCACCATTCCTAGGCTCGCAGCTCTAAAGTCTGCACTGTTGCACTTTTTATGGGGTAAAAATAAAATTAAATCCTTTGAACCATTGCCTCTGTTTTCAGTAAAGACATCATGTTTAATTTATATAATGAAATTAGAGGTTTTGGAGATAGAGTAGGACTGACAGAAGAACAGTAAAACTTGGAATTTACTTACTAGTCTAGCAAGAACAAAGCCAGTGATTGCAAATACATTAGTGAAGATGACAAAGTGGTTGAAAGTTAATCCTGTGCTTTAGGTTTCTGGTTTTGCAGTTTTTAAATGAATGATGCCTATCATATTGTTGCAAACAATGACAGGTCACTAAGGGTGTAGCACCATCCAACTGTGTAATGATAGGCTTGTGGGAAAAGCCACAATGATGCCAGTCATAGGTGAAATGCCAAATTAATGAGCAATGATAGAGACAAATATTTCTCACCTCTTTATTTCACAGTTCAAAGCTAAAATAACATCTAATGAAATTTTTAAGACTATCCAATACAAAAATTACAGTGTTCTGTATGTAAGAGTTTTATGGAAGCTGCTTAAATAGCTTAAATATAAAAGAAACAGACAAGCAAAAGTGATGAAAAGTAACCATCATAGGCTATATAATTACAAACTAGTGTCTAGAAATACTGGTATTTAACCACTTCGTGTTTTTATCAATTCACCTTGGACTGATAAATGGTTGTCACACTAACCATGTGAGAGTGTTTCTGGCATTTTATGTACCTTACTTGATCCAAAGGAGTCCCGGTGGTTAAGGCACTTGGCTGCTAACCAAAATGTTGGCGGTTCGAATCCACCAGCCACTCCGTGGGAGAAAGATGTGGCAATCTGCTTCCATACTGATTACAGCCTTGGAAACTCTATGGTTTCCTATAGGGTCTCTATGCATTGGCAACAGGTTTGCATTTTGGTTTTATCCTTATCCATTCCTTGTGCTTCTTCATCGTATATGTCAGGTGTCACCATGGCAAACAGGTGTCTGTATATGTGTCTCTCAGGCTCAGTTCTCTCTAACTTATCTGAGCTTTTAAACCAAAAAAACCAAACCTGTTGCCGTCGAGTTGATTCTGACTCATAGCAAACCTATAGGACAGAGTAGAAGTGCCCCATAGTATTTCCAAGGAGTGGCTGGTAGATTCAAACTGCCAACCTTTTGGTTAGCAGCCGAGCTCTTAACCACTGTGCCACCAGGGACCCATCTGTGCTTTTAGAGGTTTTCTATTTGGTTTTGTGATAACAGAAGTGCTTTCAATTCTTTGAGTAGTACGCTCAAGTGTGTTTTTTTTTTTTTCACAACAGATTGCCAACTGCTTTGGTGGGGGAAAGCTATATAAACATAATCCCAGGAATTAGTATGAAATACCGGTATTATACCTGCCTCACCCCTTTCTATAGTGGCCTTTATCCAGAGCTCGTTCTCTTTTCTTATACTTTTTGTCCAAAGTTATTTCAATTTTGCTTTTCTTGAACCTCCCCAACTTTCCCAAGGGCATATGTTCAGCAGCAAGGCCATAGAATCAAAATTCTCTTCCTTGGTCCCTCATTGCAAACATTGTCCAAAAGAAAAAAAGAAAGAAATTGAAACCACCTCAAAAGAGCCCTGAATTTCTTACCCCTGATCACCTCAGTCCTAACAGGCACAGTGGTGAGTTCTGTGCATGATCTCAGAGGTCAGTTTTGTCATCAACATTGTAGATGATGGGGTTGCTGTAGACTCCAGCAGGACATTATACTTTCTATGATTCTTTGGCTTCAAGTTATTTCATTAAGGAAAAAATAAAACCAAGAGTCTAAGTGTAGGAAATAATCATTTGATTCTGCAGGGAAGACTGAAACAGGTGTAGAGATTGAGGGTCATTAAAGTTCAAGCTTTCATATACACAAATCAAGCATCTTAAAGAAACGGAGATCTATGATATGCTGACACCTCTTTGGAAAGAAGTTGCACTTCTTGTCCAGCTCCTGGTTCTAAAACAAGGAGGTTTTAGAAAATTTGTAGCAATAGGTATTTTTCTTGATTACTGCTCATGTTTTTTATATTGCACTTAGATCTAATTAATTGCTTTTTGCAAAGCACTGTGAAGTACTTTGCTTTTGTGTGATTTGAGGCATTGGTTGTGTGCTTTGTAAAATAGTTACTGGCTTTCACGTGTCCTCTATAACACCTCTTTTACGGCCACGGACCGTGTGTGTTTCATGAAGTGAATGGTGAAAAATAAACTGGGCTTACTTTTAGGAATTAAAATCCGAGTAGTCGCTTGAGTGGTGAATGTGGGTGAAGATGATGCTGAGGTGTCTGGAGAGGAGGGATGCAGGTAATCAGCAGATTGCCAAGGAGGAGCTGAGAGTTTCTTTGTTTCTCTTGAGTTTTATGTGGTGGACTCATGGGTACTATGATTGTGAGAAGACTTGTCTGTAATCATGTTTTTTTTTTTTTTAATAATACTTTTTTTTAAATTCAGGTGAAATTCATATAACATAAAATTAACCATTTTAAAGTGAACAATTCAGTGGCATCTAGTGCATTCACAGTATCGCACAACTACCACCTCTACCTAGTTCCCAAAGATTTTCACTACCATAGAAGCAAACGCTGTACCCACTAAGCAGTTGCTCACATTCCTCCCTCCCCCCAGACCCTGGCAACCACCAATCTGCATTCTGTCTCTATGGATTTACCTTTCTGGATATTCCATAATCATGCAACATGTGACCTTTGTATCTGGCTTCTTTTACTTAGCATGACGTTTTCAGGGTTCATCCAAGTTGTAGCATGTATCAGTAATTCATCCCTTTTTATAACTGAATAATATTCCATTGAATAGATTTACCATAGTTTGTTTATTCATTTATTCATTGATCGGCATTTGGGCTGTTACCACCCTTTAGCTATTGTGAATAGTACTCCATGAACATGCATTTGTTTGAACACCTCTTTTCAATCCTTATAGGTGTATACCTAGTTGTGGAATTGCTGGATCATATGGTAGTTCCGTGTTTAACTTTTTGAGAAACTGCCTAATGGTTTTCCCATGGAACCTTTGATACTGCATCAGAATGACACGTTTGAAGATAAAGGCTTATATTTCTTGAATGCACACAGTATTAACTTAAGATACGTGTTCTAATAGAGAAAATCCTTTCAGGAAGGGCCATATGTAAAAAGCCAGTGTTCTGCAAGATAAAAAAAAAAAATCAAACCCATCACCATTGACTCAATTCCGACTCATAGTGACCCTTTTGGACAGAGTAGAACTATCCCATAGGGTTTCCAAGGAGTGGCTGGTGGATTTGAACTGCTGTCCTTTTGGTTAGCAGCCAAGTTCTTACCCACTGTAGCACCAGGGCTCCAGATAAAAGAATAAGCTCTGTCTATTCTTAAGACTCGTGAGGTCTCTGTGAGACAGAATTGACTCAACAGCAATAGGTTTGGTTTTTTGTTTTATTCTGAAAAGGTGAGAATTGAATGAAAGAAGAAAAAAAGTCAGGTTACTTGAGCTTTTTACTTTTCTTCCATTCATGTTTAAGATTCACTGTCTAGTTCCATGTGAGTTGTTTCTAATTCTTTGATGTCTTTAAATCTAGTGATATTTTTGCTATTGATCAAGCATCACTGATTTACACATAAAAGTATGAGAAGGGAAAATAGGCTTCGTTTTAATATTTTTGAAGATGTCAGATAGTCTCATAAGTTTTGACAATATTCTCACAAGGAAAACATTTTCATGTTAAGAGACTTTTCGCCGATGGACATTTCTAGATGAATCAAATGTCAGGGGAGTATGGATTGATGCAGTGAATACCCCTGTTTTTATTAAGTCAGACTTTGGTAGTCTGAAGGACAACATTCTTCATTACTTAAAGTTTTAACCCCCTTAAGTGCCCAATCTGTTACTTTATTTAAAATCATTCTAAAATGAATTACGTGTTTTGCTGCCTTCTTCAATAGAAGATGCAGAGCGTAATTTGAAAAACAATTGCTTCAATGTCTCAGAGTTATTTTGAGCATTAGTTTTGAGGGCAAGCCACAGATACCAATGGAGGAGTAAATATATACATTTATATAAAACACATTTTAAGTGCCCCAATTTAGGCTTTTGCCTCCTTCCAGTATTTCAGATGAGGAAATGCCTCTGTGCTTTCCTTTCCAGGGCTTTCTCCTCCAGATGCGCTCTTGATTCCCCAACCCTGTCACCAGCGTCTCATCTGTTAATTATCACCATTGGTTATGCTCTTGAACTTTGGGAACTCTGGGAACTTCTTTTCTGGCTGCAGTGGTACTTAAATATACCCATTTT
>NW_004443972.1:7204032-7206271 GCF_000243295.1 Trichechus manatus latirostris | reverse complement strand
AAAAGCATCCATTTATATTCTGAAATATAAATCATGCCAAATCATTATTTTTGGACCATTTTACTTTCCTCAAGGTATTTTTGGGAGGCCAAAGACAAAATAGTCTGTTTGTGCCACCGTCCAAGTAATCAAGGCTTATTAGTCACGTCTTCCAAACAGAACCACCGCCTCTTTGAGCAGGCTCTTGTTTGACTAGAAGTCAAGTGGGATATTGAAACAGTCACATTACATACAAGATGTGATAGTGGCTAAAAGTTGTGTCACAGTGTGTTGCTAAGATCGTTAATTGGCCAGAATTCGTCTTTTTACCTTCCTTTTTCATGTCATATCCAAATTTATTTTCCTTTTCTTAAGTTTAACTGATATTCTTACTTTCCCACATTATTCCTGGGTGAAGTCTGTAATCCCATTTGTACAGTGGCTTCCTTAATAGCATTTCCATTATTGCTGCTTGGTTATACCTGTTGTATGAGCTTTAGTTTTCTGTAGTGCAGTGTCTATTTATCATGGCTTAACTTTTCTCTTTACTCCTGTATGTAAAGGAGGCCCTCCGTTTTCTCTTTGCCTTTGGAACCAAGAGGAAAGTGCATGAGAGGCAACCAGAATAGTTATAACACTGGAAGTTTACAGTCCCACACTGTTGTAGTGTCTCTATTCCTATTGACTTGTCCAAAAGCAATAGGAGTATAGCTTTCGCTCTCTGCTCCTGGGTCCAATTCTTTCTTCCTTTCTTTCTTTTTTTTAACAAGATAATTTATGTTCACAGGTATGTGCAATCATTACCACAGTAAATTTTAGAACATTTTCTTCACCTAAATAAGAAACTTGGTACCCTTTGACCATCACCTCTCTGCCCTCCCATCCTCGAGCCCTAAGAAACCACTAACCTACTTTCTGTCTCTGTATACTTACTGTTCCGGATTGTTATATGAATGGGATCATATAGTATGTGGTCTTTTTTTAAAGACATTTTATTGTGGTTTAGATGAAAGTTTACAGAGCAAATTAGTTTCCCATTCAATAATTTACACACAAATTGTTTTGTGACATTGATTGCAATCTCTGCAATGTGTCATCACTCTCCCCGTTTCTACCCCGAGTTCCCTGTTTCCATTCGTCTGATTTTCCTGCCACTTCCTGCCTTCTCGTCTTTGCTTTTGGGCAGGAGTTGCTCATTTGTTCTAAGGAGCATGTGCCTCATGGGTGTTATTGTTTTATAGGCTTGTCTAATATTTGGCTGAAAGGTGAACTTCAGGAGTGTCTTCAGTTCTGAGTTAGAAGGATGTCTAGGGGCTCTAGTCTCAGACGTTCCTCCAGTCTCTGTCAGACCAGTGAGTCTGGTCTTTTTTGTGAATTTGAATTTTTTTCTACATTTTTCTCCTGCTGTGTCTGAAACCCTCTATTGTGACCCTGGTCAGAGCAATCGGTGGTGGTAGCTGGGCACCGTATAGTTCTTCTGGTCTCAGGCTAGTGGAGGCTATGGTTCATGTGGTCCATTAGTCCTTTGGACTAATTGCTTTCTTGTGTCATTGGTTTTCTTCATTCTCCTTTGCTCTGGATATTGTAATTGAGATGGCCTCTCACAAGCTGTTAGACCCCAGACCCCAGACACTACTCATGGTCCCTAGCCCTCAACCCAAGCAACTTGGTCCTTTGAGGTGTTTGATTGTGTCTGGGAAGCTTCTATGACTGTGCTTCCTGTGTGCTGTATTATGTATATGAATATACATGCTGCACATACAAATATGTATGTAAAAATATCCATAACCAAACCTGTATATGCACCCTGGTGGTGCAGTGGTTAAGATCTCAGACTGCTAAACAAAAAGGTCAGCAATTTGAATCCATCAGCCACTCTCTGGAAACCTATGGGTCAGTTCTACTCTGTCCTATAGGGTTGCTGTGAGTCGGAATGGACTTGATGGCAGTGTGTTTTTTGGTTTGGTTTATACTCCCTCCCATTCTGTTCAGCATACATATCTACCTATGTACCTGCTTGTAAGTTATAGTTTTTACTATTGTTGTAGGGTTGTATATGTTATAGTATTTACTGTGGTTGCGTATTTTATTTTATTACTATTATTTTTTGTGTTCCTCTCAGTGTCTTCCTTGGCCTTGGTCAAGTTGTGCTAACTTCCCCTATATTGTATATTATATTGCCTTTATTATATTATATACCCTATATAATATTGCCTTTCCCTTCACCAAAGTTAACACATGTCTACTATCTAGTTAGTGA
>NW_004443972.1:7199939-7202405 GCF_000243295.1 Trichechus manatus latirostris | reverse complement strand
TATTGCTGAATTCTACTGGCTAGAATTTGGTTGAGAATTTTTGCGTATCTGTTCCTGAGGGATATTGGTCTGTAGTTTTCTTTTTTAGTGGTATGTTTTCTTGGCTGTGATATCAGGGTTATGCTGACTTCATAGAATGAATTTGGGAGTATTTCTTCCTTTTTCATATTCTGGAATAGTTTGAGTAGTATTGGTGTGAGCCCTGCTTTGAAAGTTTTGTAGAATTCTCTAGTGAAGCTGTCTGGACCTGGGCTTTATTTTCTTGTTGTTTTTTTAGTTTTTTTATGACCTCTTCTGTTTCTTCTTTTGTTATGAATCTGCTCAGATTTCTACTTCATTTTGTATTAGCTCAGGTAGGTAGAGTGTTTTTAGAAATTTGTCCATTTCGTCTAGGTTTTCTAATTTGTTGGAGTACAGTTTTTCATGGTATTCTGTTATTGTCCTTTTTATTTCAGTTGGTTCAATTGTAATGTCACCCATCTTATTTCTTATTTGAGTTATTTGCATCTTCTTTTTTTTTTTGTCAGTTCGGCTGGTGGTTTGTTGATTTTATTGATCTTTTCAAAGAACCAGCTTCTAGTGTTGTTTATTCTTTTGATTATTTTTCTGTTTCATTTATTTCCACTCTAATTTTTATTATTTCCTTTCTTTTGTTGGCCGTGGGCTTCTTTTGCTGCTCCTTTTCTATTTGTTCGAGTTGTAGGGTTAAGGTATTGAATTTGGACCTTTCTTCTTTTGATGTGTGCTTTTATTGCTATAAATTGACCTCTAGGCAGAGCTTTTACTGTATCCCAATGGTTTTGGTATGTTATGTTGTGTTTTCATTCTCATTCGATTCTAGGAATTTTTTTATTTCATCTATTATACAAGGTTTTACATTTTTAAAGCAAGGTGTTATTCAGTTTCCATGTATTTGATTTTTTTATCTTATTATTGATTTCTAATTTTATAGCATTGTGATTGGAATAGATGGTTTGTATTATTTTGATGTTTTTGTATTTATTGAGGCTTGCTTCTAGAGAAGGATCTATGTGCATGGGAAAAGAATGTGTACTTTGCTAATGTTGGGTGAAAATTTCTGTATATGTCTAAGAGGTCAAGTTGGTTGATTGTGATATTTAGGTCTTCTGTATCTTTGTTGAGTTTCTTTCTAGTTTTGTTCTTCATTGAAAGTGGTGCGTTAAAGTCTTCTATTATTATTGTGGAGCTGTCTATTTCTCTTTTCAGTGCCGTTAGAGTTTGTTTTATATGTTTTGGAGTTCTGTCATTGTGTGTGTATGTGTTTATTATGGTTATGTCCTCTTGGTGGATTGACCCTTTAATCACTATATAATGTCCTTCCTTGTTTTTATTGTGGATTTTGCCTTAAAGTCTATTTTATCTGAGATTAATATTGCCACTCTTGCTCTTTTTTGGTTAATGTTTGCTTGATATATTTTTTTCCATGCTTTGATTTTTAGTTTATTTGTATCTTTGTGTTTAAGGTGTGTCTCTGGTAGACTGCATATTGATGGGTCATGTTTTTAAATCCATTCTGCCACTCTCTGTCTCTTTACTGGTGCATTTAAACCATTTACATTCAGTGTGATTATATAGGTATAAATTCACTGCTGTCATTTTGTTATGCTTTTTTTTTTGTGGTGTTGACAGTTTCTTTGGTCTGCATAATTTTCTGTGCTGAGCTCTTTTTGTTTGTAAGTTTTCTTTTCATTTCCTTCATTGTTGTTGATTTTGCATTTACTGAGTCTTTCTGATTTTCTTGTTTTATTTTTTGAGTAGGTTTGTTAATTTTCTTTGTGGTTACCCTGAAGTTTAACTTTATCTTCCTAAGTTTAAAGCAGTTTTTTATTTCTTGATATCACCTTGACTTCTTCTTCATATGGAAGTTCTGTAATTACACCATTTATTCCCCTTTTTTGTTTTAAAGTTGTCATCATTTACAGATTGACATCTCTTGTATCCTCTTTTCAGTGTAACTTTATTTTATTTCTGAGGATTCTTTATCTGGTTTGGTATCTGGCTGGTGCTGTTATGTGTCTTAATCTCAGGTTGTTGTCTTACATTTTTGGTTCTTTGTCTGACTCCCTTTAATATTTCTTGTAAGGCGGTCTTGTTTTTACATATTCTCTTAGTTTCTGTTTATCTGGAAATGCCCTTATTTTGCCATCATATCTGAGAGACAGTTTTTCTGTATATGTAATTCTTGGTTGGCAGTTTTTTCTTTCAGTGTTTTATATATATTGTCCCATTGCCTTCTTGTCTGCATAGTTTCTGCCAAGAAATCAGAGCTTAGTCTTATTGGTTGCTGATCTTTCATTTTTACCAGGCTTCTCTCAAGAGTCTTTCTTTGGCTTTGGTTTTGCAAAGTTTGATTGTGATATGCCTTGGTGATTTTCTTTTGGATCTGTCCTGTATGGGATTCGTTATGCTTCTTGGATGTATATCTTCTTGTGTCATGATATTAGA
>NW_004443972.1:7197703-7199385 GCF_000243295.1 Trichechus manatus latirostris | reverse complement strand
CCCCAGGGAGATTTTCTGGTTCTTTATTTTGATCACTTGCTGGAACCATCTTGTCCTGCGTCTTTAGGTGATTTCGTATTGTCTATTGTCTGAGGCATTAAGGTATTATTATATTTATTTTTTAATTCTATGTGTGTTTTCTGTGTCCTGAATTTTTTTTTTTTTTTTTTTAATGTATCCAGGCAGGTGAGACGGGCGTGCTACTCTGGCCGCTCTGGAACACTCGGCATCTGTCTCTGGATGGGTGGGGTAGTGGCTGGGTGTGTGAGTGCAGGTCTCTGTTCATTGGTCTTCTGAGGTGGGTGAGCATGAGTTGGGCAGGCATTGCCACCATCTGTCATTGGTCCAGTGGTGCAGAAGTGGGCAGTGACACGGTGAGTGGGTGGGGTGGTGGGTGTGGCTGGATAGTGGGGTCATGGTTGCTGCCTCTTGTCAGATGGGGAGGTGAGAGGTGGGCGAGTGGGCACATGGTTGTGCTGCTGCCACCTCTCACTGGGTCCGAGGGAGTGAGTTGTGGGGTAGCATGTGCACTGTCACCACTTCTTGCCAAGCTGAGAGAGGTGTGGATGGTAGATGGGTGCACACATGCAGTTGCTGTTCCTCACTGGGTGAGGGGAGGGAGGAAGAAGCAGTGGGCAGGTGTGTGTGGGGTCACACTACCACCGCCTCTCACTAGGCAAGGGGACAGGGGAGGGAGTGGTAGATGGGGACGTGCTTGGTGGTGCTGCTGCTGTGTTTTGCCAGGCCAGGTGGGGTGCAGGTGGCAGACGAGCACATGCACGTGCGGTCACTGCCTCTTGATGGGTGGGGGGAGAAGGGTGAGCAGTGGGTGGGTGTGTGCATGGTCACACTGCCTCTGCCCCTTGCGATGGGCAGGTTGCATGGTCACTGCTGCTCACCAGGACTGGAGATGGTTGTAGGTGGGTGAGCACATGCACACATGTGAGTACGCCTACTACTACCCATCGGGTGAGCAGGAGGGGGTGGTGGATGGGACTAGGTTGGGGGGAGGGGAAGGACTCATAATATGGTCTTCTGTGAGGTGGGGTGGCCAGGTTATGAGACCATCTGCTGATTCTAATCAGGAGGGTGGGGGGAGGGGGTGTATGCCCCTCTGGCTAGCAGATATGGGTGCCAGGGCATTTCTTGTCCATTCAGCCAGCAGTCAGGACCTTCCTCAACCTAGTGTGGGGAGTAGGGGTACCTCTCGGGGTCCAGTCAGGTGGGAGACCTCCTGCCTATACTCTGCAGATCTACCTCCTCATGTGCACCACTCACCCCAGAGGTGAGGGACTGCTGCTTGTGAGTATATCTAGCTCTGGATCCTACCTACCTCCCTGTTCTGTGGATGGCAGGATCCCTGGAATTCTCCCTCTCCTTTATGTGTTTTCCTTCCTTAGATCCAGATCATGATCCATTCACCTTGCTTCTCTCCGGGTGTGTCTGTACAGTTTCTTTGTTTCTTATCGGAATGCTGTGAAGTTGCTTCCTTGTGCTTCTCACCTGGGGAGGCTACTGGCTTTGTCTTAAGATGCCACCTTGAGCCAGGACAGCTGGCAGAGCCCCTGCATTCCCTGTTACTCCTCGTTCGCTGTGTTTGTTCAATTTTTCTATCCAATTGGTGTTCAATTCTTTATCCTTCTTTTTTTTAATTTACTTTCTTTTAAATTTTACTTTTTTTT
>NW_004443972.1:7190247-7196035 GCF_000243295.1 Trichechus manatus latirostris | reverse complement strand
GGCTAGTGATCGCGAGCATTTCCTCATGTGTCTGTTGGCTATTTGAATGTCTTCTTTGGTGATTATCCTTCTTTTTTGTTGTTCAGGTTCCAGGATTGTTATTTGCATCATTTTCACTTGGTTCTTCAGGTCTTTGCTGTAGGGGGTCAGTATGGCGTGTCTAGCTAAGCTGCCATTTTGGCTCCTCCCTGTGATTTTTTGTGATGGACTTCTTTCCCTTAGCAAAATATTTTCAGGGTTCATCCATGTTGTGGTGTGTACTTCCTTTCTTTTTATGGCCAAATAATATTCCATAGTATGGATATACTACATTTTGTATATCCATTTGTCCATTGATTGACATTGGGTTGTCTCCACCTTTTGGCCATTATGATTTATACTGTTATGAGTATTCCCTTATAAGTTTTTGTGTGGGCATATGTTTTTATTTCTCTTGAGTGTATACCTAGGAGGGAGTGGAATTGCTGAGTTACAGATCATTTCTTACCAAGGAGCCCCAAATAGGACAAACCCTAAAAGGGTAAGGAAAAGAATACCACCCACCATCTTGATCCCATCAAAATCGAAATGGACATAGAACTTTTGTCCCCAGTATTCTTTTTGCTGGAGAGATACCATCTTCTTTGTTACCAGAAAAGCTTTTCATTCATTTCTCTATTTATCAGTCTCTCATTCCAGTTATCCACCCACTTATTCACTCATCCATCCACCCATGCAGCTAGTTGCTGTCACGTTGATTCGACTCATGGCGACCCGTGGGTCTCAGAGTAGAACTGTGCTCCAGAGGGTTTTCAGTGGTTGATTTTTCCAAAGTAGATCACTAGTCCATTCTTCTCATGTGCCTTTGGGTGGACTTGAACCTCCAGCCTTTTGGTTAGCAGCCACATGTATTAATCATTTGCAACATCTAGGGACTCCCCTACCCATCTATTTGCTCATTAAAAATATACTGAACAATTTTGCTGTGCTATCCTGGTGGCGCAGTGGTTAAGCATTCATCTGCTAACCAGAAGGTTGGCAGTTCAAATCCACCAGCTGCTCCTTAGAAACTCTATGGGGCAGCTCTACTGTGTCCTGTAGGGTCGCTGTGAGTCAGAATCAGCTTGACGGCAATGATTATTTTTTTTTTTTTGATTTTTTATCACTGGTAGATTTAGGGAACTAAAACCCGAGATAATTTCTGTTTATTTTTCTATATCTCTTGTCTTACACTCATATATATCTAACTTTTTGAATCAATCTAACTGACCATCAGGAGTAGAAGTGGGATTGAAAGATACTTGTCTATACAATTATACTCTTAAGGGAAAGAAGTGACCGGAAATGACCTGAAATAACTTCCATAATACAATTTTACTGGAGGAAAAGAGGAACCTGGTTGAAAATTACCGTCTGGGTAAGTGTCCTGAAAAACCTGCACTCTGGTTAAAAATACCCATAAGTGCTAGCACCAACACAATGCTGGTTTTTGTTCAATGTGAATGTCTGGTCATTGTGCCATTGTCAATGCAACACACGTTTTCTAGGTAGCAGAGAACAAAACACATTGTGGTGTGTGTTCTCCTCCCCCAGCCCCTGGGTCCTAACTGCCCACCAACCTTTTCCCTTTGTCTTCCCATCCCCAAACAATTGCTTAGCACCTCTGGCCTGAGGGAAAGAATGGCCACAAACCAGCTTTTAAGCACCCAATTTTTATAGATTCAACTATTTTAAATGGAAATTGACATTTCCAGAATAATGAGTAAGAGAAATGGAAGAGAAAACTAACTTTTATTTCCTAAAATTTGTGATATTCTTCCTTGCCTTTTAAAGTAGTATGCAGGATATAATAAATCATTAACTCTTCTATATTTTGGATGACTCAACATCTGGAATATTATTTTTTCTCATGCTCTGAAAAATAGTCCTTCATCTAAAGTGTTTGGAGGACTGATGATCTGACCCTGATGCTCCCCAGCCTCAGTGCTTCTTTGAACATTTACATTTTTAAACTTTTTTTTTGTCTTTCTCCTTCTCCTCACTTTCTATCTGCCATCACTCATTGTTGTCTGAGGGCTCTTATTTGTATATTTTTCTTCTAATTTTCTGTGATCTTGGAGATGAAATAACTGTATTTCTTAGAATTGTTTGTAAAATTAGAGAATATAGACTCTGATCAGAGATCAGAGGAAAATTCTAAGAAATACATTGTAAGAGATTTGTTGCTTTATTGTTGTTAAGTATTGTGGAGTCCATTTCAACTCATAGCGATCCCATGTGACAGAGTAGAACTGCTACACAGGCTTTTCTAGGTGTAATCTTTACCGGAGCAGATTGCCAGGTCTTTCTCCCGTGGAACCACTAGGTGGGTTCAAACTGCCAGCCTTTTGGTTAGCAGCCAAATGCTTAACTGTTGCGCCACCAGGCCTACTTTATTGTTTTAGGAGTTTCATTTTCTGTTTTTCCCTATTTAGAGTTTTTTTTTTTTCAATTGTACTTTAGGTGAAGGCTTACAGAACAAATAGTTTCTCATGAAACAGTAGTACACATACTGTTTTATGACAATGGTTAACAACCCCACAACATGTCAACCCTCTAACTTCTCAACCTTTTTTTTTTGGTGAAAATACACATAGCCAAAGATACACCATTTAAAAAATTTCTGCATGCACAGTTCAGTGACATTGACTACGCTCTTCCAGTTGTGCTGCTATTCTCACTTAAGATGAAGGCTTACAGAACAAACTAATTTCTCATTTAACAGTTACTACACATGTTGCCCTGTGACAATGGTTAACAATCTCACAACACATCAACAATATCCTTACTCAACCTTGGGTTCCTTATCTCCAGCTTCCTTGTCCCCTTCTGCCTTCTGGCCCTTGTCACTGGACTACTGTACCTCATTAGTCCATTTGGTTTTACAGGGCTGTCCACTCCCAGGCTGAACGGTGAACCTCGGAGATAACTTCACCACTGAGCTAAAAGGGTGTCTGGGGGCCATACTCTCGGGGTTTCTCCAGTCTCCTTTAGGCCAGTAAATCTGGTCTTTTTTTTGTGAGTTAGAATTATGTTCTACATCCTTCTCCAGCTCTGTCCAGAACCCTCTGTTGTGATCCTGGTCAGAGCAGTCAGTGGTGGTAGCCGGGCACCATGTAGCTGTACTGGACTCGGTGTGGTGGAGGCCTTGGTAGCCGTTGCCCATTAGTCCTTCTGACTAATCTTTTCCTTGTATCCTGTTCTTTTCATTCTTCCTTGCTCCCAAAGGGATGAGACCAGTGGAGTATCTTAGATGGCTGCTCACAGGCTTTTAAGACCCCCAGACACTACTCACCAAGGTAGAATGTAGAACATTGTCTTTATAAACTGTGTTATGCCAATTGAGCTAGATGTTCCCTGAGACCATGGTCCCCACAGCCTAGAGGTGTTTTTTTTAAGGCTGTCTTTCTTTTCCTAGCTTTCCTCTGCAATCGTTCATTAGCTGACTTTGGATAGGACAGTATTTTTCAAAGTGTGGCCTTTGGAACACCTGTGTCAGAATATCTAGGGGTGCTATTAAAATGCAAGTGCATGGATTCCACCCCCAACATGTTGAATCAGAATCACTGGGTGTGGGCCCCAAGAATATGCATTTTCATTAAGCAGCTCCAACTGTTTGTAGGCCTTAGTGCTTGAGAACTATTGGAATGGGGATTATTCTTGTGCTTTTTTTCTGAGGTCAAACTGCCTTATATTAGTAGTTGCAAATTTCTGAGATGCTCAGAAAGGCGGAAAACCTTGGTGGTTAAAAGTTCAGACTCTGGAGACAGACTGCCTGGGTTCAAATCCCAGTTCTACCACTAACTACTGTATGCTATTGGGCGAGTTATGTGAACTCTTTGTGCCTCAGTTTCCGCATCTATAAAATGGAGATGATAATAACACCTACCTTCTAGGCTGTTGCTGCTTTAATAGAGAACAGGATTTAAAACAGTAAGCACATAATAAATGTTAGCTATTATTAATATCATATTTTTGTATTGTTATTGTTAGTTACTACTGAGTGGATTCCAACTATGGCAACCCCAAGTGTACAGAGTAGAACTGCTCCAAAGGGTTTTCAAGGCTGTGACCTTTTGGAGGCAGATTGCCAGGCCTGTCTTCTGAAGTCCCTCTGGGTGGGTTTGAACCACCAACTTTTCAGCTAATTGTTGAGTGCTTAATCTTTTGCATCACACAGGGACCTTATCCTTGTATCAAACCAAACCAAACTTGTTGCTGTTGAGTTGATTCAGACTCATAGTGACCCCATAGGACAGACTAGAACTGCTCCATAGGGTTTCCGAGGTAGTCTTTTTGGAAAGCTGACTGACACATCTTTCTCCCATGGAGCGGCTGATGGGTTCACACCACCCTTTGGTTAGAAGCCGAGCACTTAACCACTGAGCCACCAGGGCTCCTTTGTCTTTGTATAGTGGCCATATAGCTTTTGTGGTTTATCCAAAGCAAAATTATTGCTGCTAGACGTAAAACGTATCTCTTCCGACCTCCTTTGTGCCTGAATGTGCATGCATAGACGCGCAGGCCTCGTACCATGCATGACATACTATGACCTTGCTTCAGACCGTGGGTCACAGTCATGTTGACAATTGCTCCAACCTCTTTGAAAGCAAAATGGGTAAGTTTTAAGGAATGTCATTGTCATGAGCCTTTTTATAGATGTTTTAGCCTGAAATTGTGAGATTCATCAAAGGATTCAAACCAGAGCAGTGACTTTTTTACTTTAAGTTGAAACAGTGAGATAGAGTTCTTCTCTGTGCACCAAATTATACAATAATTATGATGGAATCCCATCCAGAATTCTACTGGTTTCTATGGCAACTTGAATTCAAAATAGGATTTTAGAAACCTCTTCAGATTAGAAAAAGCAAGTTTTATTCCTTCTATAGTTATGGAATATATAGTTTGTGCAAAGCAATTTCTAAATGGAATTTTTGTCTTTTTACTTACCTTGCCAATAATTTTAACTTTGTGGTAGTACTACGTCCCTAAATTCTTTCTCCATCTCTGAATGAGAATCTCAGGCCTCCCTAAGTGCTCATTTTTCTATGAATAGCTAATGTTTCACGTTGTTGCTCATAACAGATACACTATGTATTTTTTACTTTTCTGACTAATACTATAGTAATTAGTAAGCAGAGAGAGCAAGTGTTACAGAATTCCCAGGTTAGCCAGTCAGCCTATTTTTAGTGGCAATTTAACGAAAAAGCTTTTGAGTAAATGCCTAATTTTTGTGAGAGACATATTTTAGCACGTATCTGGTCTGAAACGAATCCAACATTGGGTATTGGATCATAAAGACAAAATCTTTTGCAGATGTTGACTTACTGAATTGGCATTTTCAAGGAAATCAGTGAGGATAGGCTAGATTTTGCTGTGGTAACAAACACAGCCCAAAGTCTCAGTGGCTTTGGACAAACAAAAGTTTATTTCTCATTTGTGCTTCCTGCTCATTGTGGGTTTGCTGTAGCTCTTCTCCCTGTCACCTTCATTCTGTGGGCCAGGTTGACAGAGCAGCCCCTATCTAGGACATTTACAGTCATATGGCAGAGGGAAAAGAGAGAAACTATGGACTCTTAAAGCTTCTATCCAGAAGTGACACACTTTTCTATTCACAATTCATTGTCCAAAGCAAATCAGATGTCCGTGCCTGAATCAACAGGTTAGGGAAGTATAACCCTCCTGTAGAAGGGGCACTGAATTTTGATGAACGGTGATAAAGTCTACCACAGCAGGGAAATCAGAGTTTGTAGATAAGAGATTTTTTTTT
>NW_004443972.1:7187794-7189017 GCF_000243295.1 Trichechus manatus latirostris | reverse complement strand
CATCTCTTGGGTGCAACCTAGTATTCTCTTTGCAATCTAGTATTTTCTCTCACTGACATTTCTGTATTACCTACTGTTTGATGACATTTAATATTCACAAGAAGAAACTTAAAATGCTGACAAAGAGTTTAGTATGTTTGGTGCGATTTAAACACATTTTATAATTTGATCTCTTGAAAATTTGTAATTGTTATATGGCCTGTGAATGTTCTGTTTTGTATTAGGTAAACAGGGTTTTGAATCTCAGAGTTAGAAGAGATCGTAAAATTTATCTAGAATTCCAGATCACTATTCATCTAGAACATTTGTGGCTTATCACTTGAAGGGATTCAGACCTCACTACCTCATGAGACAGTGACTCTTCTGGAATAATTCTTCTTCTGGGTTCTTTATTATATTGAACCTAAATCTGTCTCCATCTAGTTCTGGTCATCTTTGGGCCTAGTTCTGGTTTCTTTGATCATCCAGAATATCTCTTTATTTTTCTATGTGGAAGCTCTTCAAATGTGTGGAGTAATAAGCGTATCTCCCTGTAATGCCTTCTTTCTAGGCCGGGTTTCTTCCCTCACCAATTCTCAAGGAAATGGTTTTTCTTTCCCTTCTCTCCTGGTTGCTGTTCTCCGGGTGCATTCCCATTGGTCCTTGGCCCACCTTTTTTCAGTGCCTGGTCTGAAATAAATACTGGACTCCTCTGTGGCTGGGCAGAGTGGCTGCAATAGAAGGGGGCACAAAGTTTGCCATCAGATGCACCTGGGCTCAGAACCCAGCTCTGCCACTTGCTAGCTTTTGTGACCCATGTAACATTTTTTGATCTTGGAATCTCAGCCTCTTTTCCCTTAAAAATTCCAAGTTTCTTCATCTTTAAAATGGGGACAATAATGCCTCTATCCAAAGAGTGTTGTGAGCAATAAAGGGGATGACATGCTTGAAGTATCTAACATCAGTGTGTGGCATATTATCTGTTCTCAGTAAGTTTGCTTTTCCATTGTTCTGAGTTTACACGTTAATTCAGGATAGTATTACATCCTGAATTAGCTTCTGGAATAGCCATGTCATTCCTGTGCCGCACTGAACATAAGGTAGTCTCAAGTGCCCAAGTCTTTCCCATGTGCTGCTGTTAAACATATCTCTCCTCCCTGCTGCAAATGCCTACCAAGTATCTCAGGGAGATGATAATAACACCTGTCTCATAGGGTTGGTTGGTCTATGGAGTAAATGAAATG
>NW_004443972.1:7174299-7186726 GCF_000243295.1 Trichechus manatus latirostris | reverse complement strand
AGTTTTAGGTTTACAGAAAAATTAGGAAGATAGAACACAGAGTTCTTGTATACCCTACACCCAGTTTCCCCTAATATTAACATCTTACATTAGAATGGTACGTTTGCCATAATTAACGACCAGTATCGATACATTATTATTAACTAAAGCCTATACTTTATTCAGATTTCCTGAGTTTTTACCTAATGCCCTTTATCTATCCCAGGATTCCATCCAGGATGCCACATGGCATTTAGTCATCATGTTCCCTTAGGCTCCTCTTGGCTGTGACACTTTCTCTGCCCTATTTTTCAACCTGCTTTGAGCTACTTTTTTCAGGAGATGCTTTTTCACATTTTTGAAAATGCCTGATGATGGGTGTTAACAGGGCTGTTAATTTTCCTCATTAATCTTTCAATCAGCAAACATTTATAGAGCACCTACCGGATGAAGTAACTGAACCTAATGACCAAACCAAACCAAACAAACCCATTGCCATCTAGTTGATTTGGACTCATAGTGACCCTATAGGACAGAGTAGAACTGCCCTATAGGGTTTCCAAGGGTGTAATCTTCATAGAAGCAGACTGCCACATCTTTCACCCACGGAGTGGCTGATGGGTTTGGAGTGGCTGGTGGGTTCGAAGCACTGACCTTTCAGTTAACAGCTGAGCATTTTAACCACTGCACCACCAGAGCTCCTAAACTAATGATAGAATGAAGGTAAATTGCCATTCCCTACCCTAGTGCCAGAGACCTGTTGGTGCGGTGGTTAAGAGCTCAGCTGCTAACCAAAAGGTCGACAGTTCGAATCTACCAGCTGCTCCCTGGAAACTCTATGGGACAGTTCTACTCTGTCCTATAGGGTCGGAATCGACTCGACAGCAATGGGTATGGGATCCTAGCGCTGCTCAAACCTGAATGTGCTTACAGATCCCCTGGTAATAATGGTTAAGCACTCAGTTGCTAACTGAAAGATCGGCAGCTGGAATTTACCCAGTACTCTGCGAAAGAAGGACCTGGTGATCTGTTTCTGTAAAGATTACAGCCAAGAAAACACTATGGGACAGTTCTACTCTATCAGATGGGGTTGCTATGGGTTGGAATTGACTCCACAGCATCTAGCAACAACAACAATCCTACTGCTCCTCAAACATTCATGTGCTTGCAGATCCCCTGGGAATCTTATTAAAATGCAGATTCTGGTCCAGTAGGTCCAGGGCAGGGCCTGAGATTCTACATTTCTAACAAGCTCCCAAGTGCCGACCATGCTGCAGGGGGCCACACTTTGAGGAGCAAGGCCCCAAACTTGTACAAAGCTCCCTATTAAGTCCCAGTAGGACTTAGAGGGCTGGTGGAGGGTGATGAGAGAAGAGACAGATAAACTGTGTATGACAGTTGATGCCATCCACAAGTTTGTAATTTTGTTAGGGGGAAAAGAAAGACTGAACCAAACAAGGGATTAAAAGTGAAGTGGACAATGCAAAGACAGTGGGTGGTAGAGGAGTCAGATGACAAGGATAAAATGATAACAATAAGACCTCATTTATGGACCACATATGGGATGTGTCAGCACCACGTATGAAGAGTTTATTAACTCATTCAACCTCCCAACAACCCTGTGAAGCAGGCACTTATTAAATTAAAAGAACCAAGGAAAGGGAGAGATTATTTAAGGCTGTAGCAGTTAGAGAGAAGTCTCCAAGATATTGTGGAGTTTAAGGTGGGCCTTGGAGGAGAGACAGGATTTCAGTAGGAAGAGGATGGGGAGGCATTCTAAATAAATGATTGTTGTTAGCTGCTGTGGAGTCAGCCCCCAGCTCATGGTGACCCCATGCACAATGGGGTCCATAGGGTTTGTGATCCATGGGGTTTTCACTGGTTAATTTTTAGAAGTAGATTGCCAGGATTTTCTTCCTAGTCCATCTTAGTACAGAAGCTCCGCTAGAACCTGTTCAGCATCATAGCAACACACAAGCCTCTGCTGAGGGAGGGGTGTATTGACTGGGAATTGAACCCAGGTGTCCGACAGGGAAGGTGAGAATTCTGCCGCTGAACCACCACTGCCCCCCAGACAGATGGCAGGAACTGGCTAAGGAGAGCTAGGGAGACTGGCTGCGGTCTGGCTGGGGGACGGTTCAGCTGGCTTGATTGTGGCTGGTGTGAAGGAAACACATGAATAAAGCGAGACTAAAAAGGCACTGTGAAAGACTGTGAATTCCAGAATAAGGGATACGGACTTTATCATTTAGTGTCTAAACAGGAAATATAAAACAAGTACTTTCAGAGACCAGCAGACAACGTAAATGAGAGACGTGGCTTAATGTGAGGCCATGAGGAGTGATATGGACTGTGGCAAAATAAATACAGTGTATCCCACCGAAGACATTCAAATCTCAGACTTAAACCCTTGGCAGTGTAGGCCGCTGATGGGCGTTAAGATGGGTGTTGGATAATATTTCATAAGGTGAAGTCTCTGGATCCCTGAAGGTAAGCAGATGGTGTTGAGGGCACACAAAGCCACATGATGTATGGGGCACATCTTCCTAGCTGGGTCAATAGCATTAGAAGATTGGGGGTAAAGATTAATGCAGTTTCACTAAGTATTTAAAAATATTATTTTTATGTTATGATAAAGACAGGTGAAGTAGAATCCGAATGTTAGTTAACATTATTGAATGCTCACTGCGTGCCAGGAGCCATTCTGAGCACTTTGCGTATATTATTTCCTTCAATCCTCCTAACAGCCTGTGTGCTTGGTACTGTTACTACCCTCTTACACATGAGGTTGCTTGGAGTCATAATTGACTCCACGGCAACTGGTTTTTTTTTTTTTGCTTTCTTTTTTTGACAGATGAGGAAACGGAGGCACAGAGAGGGGAAGTAACTTGCCCAAAGCGATTGTGGCAGGGATCTGTGATACATTGGTCACTGCTGTTGTGCTTATAATTAGCTCTGAGTTTCCGGAAAGCTACTTTTTATTTGGACTCGACTCGAAGGCAACGAAGAGTATATTCCAAGAGTAATTTAAATAGGGACCACTAGATGTCACTAATCAGTGCTCCTTGAAAAAAGAAGATCAGCGACAAGGAACCCTGTGACTCCACCACGAAGAAAAGGGAAAAACAGTGTAACCACTGGTGTTTACGGATTTTCTGTTGGGAAATGCTGACATTACCCTGTTGCCACAGTACCTCTGTCCCCTTTCCTGCTACCCTCAGTCCAGCCTGTTAGCTAGGGGCTGTCTAACAGCCCCTCACACCCCAACCAGTGGATTTTGTAATATCAGGAAAACGAGAAGGGAATCTGTGTTGCTTCATAAGTCAGTTCCCTCCAGCATCAACTGCTGGCTTCAGTGAAGGCAAGAGGGCAGGATTGGTTGAGGGGGATTTTGGTTATTGAGGTGTTTGTGGGTGTGTGTGTGTGTGTGTGTGTGAGAGAGAGAGAGAGAGAGACAGAGAGAGACAGAGAGAGACAGAGAGAGAGAGAGAAATTGTGTGTTGTTGTGGTTTGCTTGTTTCCTGGGACTGTTTTGGAAATGGAACTAATGCTTTACACTTAGACCTTTCCTAATATGGTGCGTGCACAGGTAGGAGTGTGACAAGTATGTCCTGAATTAAATTGTGCTGAAGGGCAGGAATGGGGCTTGCACACAGGGGATCAGAGAATGATGGAAAGCTTGGGAAAGAGAGCAGGGAAGGTCCAGTGTCTCTCAGGAGCAGAGAGTGGTGGAGGGAGAAGTAGAAAATGTGACAAGGGCTCATTCAGATGGAAATAAAAGTGAAGGAGGAAGGGGCTCAATGTCCTCCTTACAGAGAACCCAAATGGCGGTGATTCAGGCAGGATATAGCTGTAGAACGTACCTGCTCTACTTCAGATGTATTCACAGATTTGTCAAGAATGGGCAAACCAAATGTGTAAGCTTCCTCTCCCTCCCTCCCTTCCTTCCTTTTTACTTGCTACCTTCCTCTCTTCCTCCCTTCTTCCTTTCCTTCAGTTCTGTGTTTATATACAGTCACTAGAATGATGAATTGCATTTTTATCCCAGTTCACTTTGAGGCAGGAAAATGAAGAGAAGATTTTCTAAAACACTGTAAAAGGTAACCCATGTGAAAGTAGAGCAGAGAAGGGGGGAAAAAATCCACTGGAAAAAAATTAAAGCTTTTACTGAAATGTATCTCCTTTCTTTTGGAGAGGAGGTCAAAATATAATAGGCACACCAGAAGCTGTTTGAAAAAGTGGGGCTGCATAAGTTAGGAGAACAGCTGCAGAGATCTTTTTTTTTTTTTTAAAAAAAAATATGGATAATAAAGCAAATGGTACAGCCAAATGTCTTTAAATTATGGGAAGAAAATGTCAGTATCAGGCAGAACTTTGCATTATACATGGGCCTTGGCAATTGACATTCATTTGCACAAAAGATGAAAGCATGTTTTGCCTTATTTTCATTGATAGAATGTATTTAAAATATCTGGAACATATATGGGTGCTTTCAAGAAACTTCCCACCTTCGTCACTTCCAATGGGGACATTCTGCTAAACACACAAAATGCAAATACTAAGTTACTTTAAATAGTAATACTATTAACATTAATCTTAGCTCTCTTTACTGTACGTAACCACAAATGCTTGGATTTCTATTTGAGTCCTGAGTCATCACCAACACCACAGAGAATGGCATCAGACCATTTTGATGCTGCTGTATCTATTTGATAAGAATACTAGTGGCCATACAACACATTTGAATCACACTTTATCATATGTGATTATATTTAATTCTTACAGCAACCCTTTGTGGTGTGATGGACTCAATGTTAATTCTATTTGATAGATGATAGATGAACAGACTAAGGCTCAGAGAGGTTGATTAACTTAACGAAGGCCCCAACTAGGTAGTTGGATAAGTTGCATATTTGATTTCAGAAGAATTCTTATTAAAATTAATACATTCCATAAATAAACACTTTGCTTTGAGGAGGTATCTGCAGAGTCTTCCACTCCAGGTAATGAGACCACAGTCACTGTAACTTTGGCAGTGTTTGTTATATGCGTGTATATAAAAAAGATCAGGCGGACATATGTTTGATCTATGCTAAACCAAAAAAACCAAACCCATTGCCGTCGAGTCAATTCCGACTCATAGTGACCTTATAGGACAGAATAGAACTGCCCCATAGGGTTTCCGAGGAATAGCTGGTGGATTCCAACTGCCAACCTTTTGGTTAGCAGCTGAGCTCTTAACCACTGTGCCACCAGGGCTTCTTGATCTATGTTAGGTCCACATTATTTGGTATTTAAAAAAAAAATCATGCTTATAATTCTTTGAATCAAGAAGTGCCAGCAGCCAGCATGTTTATTTTTTTCCCCTCCCTCCCTTCCTCCTTCCCTTCCTTCCTCTTTCCCTCCCTTCCTCCTTCCCTTCCTCCCTCTTTCCCTCCCTTCCTCCCTCTTTCCCTCCCTTCCGTTTTTTTTTAAGTGGTGGGAAGCAGGAGGTGGAAAGAACCAACAAAACCTTAGCTTTAAAAAGTATTGCTGCACTGCAGGTTAGTGAGGTGCTATACCAAAAGTGCTTAGAACGGTACCTGGTATGCGGTAAACATGATAGAAGCCTTAGTTATTATTAAAAAAACAAAAAAACAGTTGCTGTTGAGTTGACTCAGACTCATGGTGATCCTGTGTTCCGTAGGGCTTTCAATGGCTGATTTTTGGAAGTATATTGCTGGACGATTCTTCTGGGTAGACTTGAACCTCCAACCTTTCAATTAGCAGTTGAGTGCCTAACTGTCTTGCCACCTAGGGATTCCTAATGTATTTGAAATGACTAGCACAGTGGTCTGCTAATAGCAACAAAACCAAACCAGTTGCTGTTGGGTCTATTCTGCCTGAGGGAGACAGAACCCCTGTGTGTCAGAGTAGAACTGTGCTCCATGGGGTTTTCAATGGCTGAATTTTCAGAAGTAGAGTGCCAGACCTTTCTTTTGAGGTGCCTCTGGGTGGACTTAAACCTCCAACCTTTTGGTTAGCTGAGTAGGTTAACCATTTGCACCACCCAGGGACTCCTAACTATTGCTACTCTGTAGTAAATATCTGTAGATGAGAGATTGGAGCCTGGGAGGCCCGTTGGGAGGCCACTGATGGCAGTGGCAGTGGAAGGAGTGTGGGCAGCTTTCTCTATATGTTCTGCCTGGACCACGCAGGTGCCAGTCAGCCCCATATTCTGCCCTGGCTCGGGCTTCTTCCTTGCACCTGGAGGCTCCTGCTTGCTAGGGGTGGAGAGTAGGTAGACATTGCTATATCTGGGAGAAAATTCTAAGGCAGGGCTGATAGGATTTGGTGGCTGAGTGGACGTAGGTGGAAAATGAAAGAGTTAAGTTGTCCACCGGCTTGGATGCCTAGGTGAACAGTGATACCATTAAGTGAGATAGGGATCCAAGGGTGGAGCAGGCCTAGAGGGGCTGGTAATGAGCTCAATTTTAGACACGTTGGGTGGCAGTGTCCAGATGCATTCAGATGGAGCCATCCAGTAGTTACAACAACAACAGATGACATTTTGTGCTAGTCGCGTTCCAAGCCATACACAGATTCCAATCTACTTAGTCTCCCCACAACCCTATAGAGGGACTGTGGTTATTCCCGTTTTACAGATGAGATAACTCAGTGCAGAGTGGTTAAGTCACTTGTGTGAGGCCACACTGCTAATAAGGAGTGAAGCAGAGATTCGGGCCCAGGCAGTCAGGCTTTGGACCTCCCATGTTTAGCCACGTGGGACTTGCATTTTTAGTTTTGGAGAGAAGATGGGTCTGGACATGTAGATGTCCTGAAGCCCTGGCAGTGGTGAGACTGCTCACACAGAGACTGCAGGGTGAGGTGCATGTTGGCTGGAGAAACTCATTTCCTGGCATAAATGAATATCATCGTAGGGAGTAGAGGATCAACACCAAGACAATCAGTTACCTTTTTGAGGTATGATTGGGAAGAAAGGTCAAGTAAGAGAATAAAACTCTTGTTAAAGTCTCCAACTAAGGGTCATGGAATCAATGGCACAATGATTTGATACAATACTTAGGTTGCTCATTTCATTCAACAAGGTTTGTTCAAATTGCTTTTAAATTCCTTAAATTAACACTCTTGTGAACTAAGTAGGTGGCAAGTGTTATTATTGAGGGTACATAGGAAGAAATGAGTATGAGACTAGAATCCTCGCTAGACACCTCCCGCCAAGTGTTTTATTTAACAGGGCACACACTGAAAGAGGGTGTAGATTGCAAAGTACTAGTTATGTCCTGGAGCTGGGTTAGTAATTTTTAATTAACTTTTAGGGTGGCATAGTCTGGTACCTAAACAAAATGAAGTGGCTGCTAATGATTTACTTTGTACTCTATAAGCTGCCTTAATTATCCTAAGAAGAGGTTTAATGCTGTGGCTCTCAGCACTGACTGAACGTCAGAATCACCAGAGGAACTTTTGAAAACCATATACACCTGACCCCACCCCTGCAAATCTAGGTTCAGCACCTACCAACAACTACAGTTAGGGTGGACATACAGGGGCATTTTTAAAAGCTCCATAGGTGAGCTTTTGTCAAGATGATGGAATGACATAAGTATTTACTTCCTTTTTCACCCCAGAATCTCATTGAAATGACTGTAAACCAAAACCAAACCCGTTGCCATCGAGTTGATTCTGACTCAGTGACTCTGTAGGACAGAGTAGAACTGCTCTCTAGGGTTTCCAAGGCTGTAATTTTTATGGAAGCAAACTGCCACATCTTTCTCCTGTGGAGCGACTGGTGGGTTTGAACCTACAACCTTTCGGTTCACAGTAGAGCCCTTAACCGCTGTGCCACCAGGGCTCCATTCTCCCTCACCCCGATTTAAAAAAAAAAAAGACATAAGAAAAAAAATTGTAACAGGGCTGACAAACAGGGAAGAGTACAATCAGCTGACAAGATGACAAGAAATTTTGGGGATTTTCTGGAAGATACTGGCAGATGGGATTGGATTGAAAGAGATTTAAAAAAAAAAATCCATTGCCGTCAATTCAATTCCAACTCATAATTGACCCTATAGGACAGAGTAGAACTGCCCCCATAGGTTTCCAAGGAGTGGGTCTTGGATTCAAACTGCTAACTTTTTGATTAGCAGCCATAGCTCTTAACCACTGTGCCGTCAGGGCTCCATAGCAGAGTGGAAAACCAAAAACATACTGGCAAGACCTGCTTGAGGTGAGCGCTACTAGTCTTTGTGCTGGAGCTGGAAAGAAACTACAAGGCACCATCTAGTGGAAGTCACAAGTAGCACTTGGGGTGATTATCAGGGTAATTAATTAAAAGATGTCTGGTTACGGCCTGCTTCCTCATGCTGAACAGTTGGCGGCAGCATTTGTCCGCAGGCTAAAGCTGCAAGAACATGTTCTACATAAAATTGCGGCTCTACCTTGGGGTGAGGAGAGTTCCTATCATTGGCACCAAAGTGACAGAGAGAAGCGGAAGGTAACTTTGGACATTCACGGGAGTGAGGTTCCTGTCCCAAGGCTCACCAAACTCCACTATAAAGTTTTTTGTATTTTGGTGGAGAAGTTGGACACCCACTTGCTTGCTACCCCCCTCATACACCCAACGGGAAGTCTCGCTGTCGGCCTGCCTGCACATTTACGTGCAGATTCTCACAGACTCTTCCAGACAGTCCTCATATTCAGGGAAGAGGCCAGCTGTAAAAATAGACATTCTGGGGTGTGTGCTGAATGAAATAGCATCCTGATGATCCACATTTGGCATGAGTAGGCAGTTATTAGCGATATCCATCATTGATTCTCCTGGATGAATTACTCTGTTTGCCTGTTTGTAGAGGGGAGAGAAAATACTGGAGTAAGGGTAACAAGCTCTGTTTATTTCTTTATAGACCCCATGCATCTTCACATCTGTGATCTGGGCCTTATAACAATTCTGTGAAGTAAATGGTACTTTTAGTCCCAGTTTGGGCTCAGGGAGGTTAAGTGACTGTTCAGGTTCACACAGATAATACATGGCGGAATTAGGATGCAAAATTAGAATTTTGGACCTCAGATTGTGTTCTCTTTCAACTTTATCACAGTTACCAGTTTACTTAATTTCAACTATTTGATAAACATTCATTTCTAGAAGGTAGCACAGACTTGGGGGTCTTTAGGTGAAATTCTTTATATGTGCCAACATAATGGACTAATGAAGCTGAAAATATTGAGAAGCATTCACAAATGATAGCTTCTCTGTAAATGAAATGACAGTAGTGAAACCCACCAAATCCACTGCCCTGAAGTCGATTCTGACTCATAGCGACCCCATAGGGTTTCCAAGGCTGTAAATCTTCGCAGAAGCAGACTGCTACATCTTTCTCCCGTGGAGCCACTGGTGATTTTTAACTGCTGACCTTTTGGTCAGCAGTCGATTGCTTTAACCACTGCGCCACTTGGGCTCCTTGCAGTAGTGAAAAGGACAGTTTTATGTATTTAAAAAGAGTTCATTTAGGGATTTGATAAGTGAATAGAGTGTAAGTTTGCTAGGGCTGCTCCAACAAATTATCATGAACTTGGTGGTGTAAAACAATAGAGATTTATTCTCTCCTAGTTCTGAAGTCTGGAAGTTGGCAATCAAGGTGTCAGCAGGGTCGCACCTCCTCTGACAGCTTAGGGGAGATTCTGTGCCTTGCCTCTGCCAGCTTCCGGGCTGTCAGCATTCATTGACTTCCTCGACTTGTGGCCGGATCACTCCAACCTCTGCCTGTCTTCACATTGCGTTCTCCTCTGTGTCTGTGCCTTCCTCTCTGTGTCCCTTATAAGGACACTTGTCATTGGATTTAGGGCTCACCTCGGTAATCCAGGATGATTTTATTGGGAGATTTTTAACTTAATTGTATCAGCAAAAAACCTTTTTCCAAATAAGATAACACTCACAGGTTTCAGGGATTTGGACATGGACCTATCGTTTTGGGGGCCATCATTCAACCCACTACAGAGGTACATATATATATTCATAGTGTAATAAAAAACCCCTTGGGCTGTATATCCTGTGATGTATATTTATACAGCCATTGGAATACCTATCTCTATGGACTAGGCCCGTGTTATTTTTTTCTAAAACACCAACAGGTAACAGCTGCCATTTTGAAAACCAGAGCCTTTATTGAGCCTTTCCCACGCTTCATGTAAAAAGACTTTCCCTATGACTCCCTCTCACCCTCCTTTTCATTAACTTCCTGGGCAAGATATTTGGATTTTTAGTCTTGGAAACTGCTATTCAAAAGAGAAGAAGTCAAGCGAAAAGAAATATGAAAAAGGTTCTCTGTGGTTTCTTTATTCTTCACTCATGGAAAAGTAATGACAGGTTTACTCAGCTTCAGATTGGAAAGAAAGGTAAAATCTTGGGAATGGAGCTGATACTGGACTATTTATTTTTGAGTCACTCACATTCTTCAGTTTGTAGATGGAAAAAGGTGAAACCCAGAAGGGTTATATAAGGTCATTTGGCAAGTCATAGGCTGACCCAGCATTAACACTCAGAGCTTCTGAGTTCTCTGTTGTAATACCCCGAATCCCAATGCATCTCCAGGGGCTCTCACTCCTTTCATCTTTGCATGTCTGGGCAGTATATGAGATACTCACAGCCAAATGAACACACAGAGGAAGTGAAGCCTTGACTTTGTTGTGTTTGACCCTCATTCGATAGATGAGTTTTGAAAAAGCCAATGCTAGGATTGTATCTCTAAGCTGGCCAAGAGTAAGCAAATGGGTCTTTCCATTCCATACTAGTATCTGACATTGGCAGTGCCTTCCTTGAGTCCAAATAAATTGTGTGAAGGACGAAGGTGGCTGGAATCAGTGTTTGTAGGTTATATGAGAAAAACAATAACAAAACGGAAGACAGCCTTTCTTCTTTATAAGAACTTGCTCCAAACGTTCACCTAAAAACAGAATTTTCCCTTTGCAGACTTTGAGCCACTTTGAACTTGTTTGCAAAATCAGCCTTCTAACAGTTCTGTAGAATCGGAACCATTTGGGGGAGCTGGAGTAGATGTTTAAACAAATTGTGCCAAGTAAAACTTTGCTTCATCTCAGGAACAATTGATATCTCCAACAGGTACTGGTGGGTGGTATTACAACATAGGGCCTGAGTGCCAGGTGATATTGCCAGGCTCCACAGACTTCCAAATGACAAAACAAAATTTAATGAAGCATCTCTGTTAGCAGTATTATTCTTTGAATCATTTTGTCCATAAATTTATTAGTTTTTGCTAATTCTTACCTAATCTAATGTACTAAGCTTTGCTTTTATGCTAAGCACCTGACTGATAAACTGTAAGACACCGATCAGACACTCAAAAAGTTTATATATGATCTTTTTACATTTGGCCTCATAACTGCATTGGCCTTGTAGTTTATTGTTACTGGCTGGGGGAGTTTTGAAGGTACATTTTTACTTTTGTCGTATGAAAGACCTCAGAACACTCTTCATGTATGCCTCAGTAGGTAGTAATATTGGTAGTTACATTGGCATTTCATGCTTGCCAACCCTTTGGGGGTGCTCAATGGGCCAGTAATGATTTGGAGTATGTGTTATTGAGTATAAACATCTGAAAAACTTAAAAAAAAAAACAAAGTTTCTGCAAATTTACTTAATTCCTGGTTTGATCAGAATATGGGCTTGAAGTCTAAGTTTGTTTTCTATTTTCATCTGGGCACAAAAATCATTGCAAGAATTTGCAAAGCTAGTAGAATCAGTGGGCTATAAGGAATCTGACCTGAATGATACATCTACTAGATAGAGGCTGGGCAGGCAATGACACTTGCTTAAGGAGTCTATGCAGCATCCTATAAAAAGGGACCCTTTTCCAGGTTACAGATCATGATATCTAAACCTCAGTATGAGGAAGTTGGGCATATTATACCGATTTTTTTTTCCCAAATGTATTTCTTTGGGTTTGTTCATCTCAACCTTAAAAGTGATCCCAGATCATGCCCTTAGTTCAGAGAAGTAGCCCCTGGGACTAGTCTACTTTTCCAATTACCTGGTGCCTCAAGCAATTTGTTCAACTCTCCTGGTCTACAGATTTCTGACTGCGCTGTTGTTTCGTCTTTGCTTTGCCACTTTTGCCCTATGCCTCTTCTAGTCTGACTCAATTTCCAGTGGCTACCATGAATATCATTCCTTCTGGACCATAGGTTCCTATTTCCTGTGCCTGAAAATAGGTCTGGGCTTCCTGGGTCAAACAAAAACAGTATTTACAAATTACCTTGTCTCAGTGAGTGTCTCTAGATATAATTACTGATCAAAAATGTGTTTCCTAATGGAATACTATGCAACAATAAAGAACAACAATGAAGCTGTGAAACATAACATGGAGGAAGCTGGAGGTCATTATGCTGAGTGAATTTAGTCAGTCACAGAAGGACAAATATTGTATAAGACCACTAT
>NW_004443972.1:7114229-7173022 GCF_000243295.1 Trichechus manatus latirostris | reverse complement strand
CAGAGCTTCTTCAGTGACATGGCTTAACTTTGACTTTGGAGGAGTCAAAAGTCAGTCAAAGGATGTGAAATGCTGAGCTTATGTTGGCAAAGTGCTCATAGCATCAACTTTTTCTAGGGTGACAGAAATGCATCCCAGTTGTAGTAAGGGAAGAAATGAGGCTATGAATTGCATCTTTGATTGACACACTGCCTAGGGTCTAGATATAGTTTCCCAGAAACTTAAATTTACTCCTCAGGGTGCTGGTTTGCCTTCACACATGTCAGGAGCCGCCATAATGACACGTGAAACAGCTAAGCTGTTTGCAGATAAAGCTCGAACTTTCTGTTGGTAAGTAAAAACCCTCCAGAGTGGGTATCCTCTTAGTGGTTCCTGCCAATGGTTATTGTATTTCTTTTCTCTCCACAGTTGTGTGTTAACAACCTCCCAAAGCCATAGTTGCCCTTACATTTCATTCTTAATTACTTGAAAGATAAACTAATAATGCAGAGTGAATGCACACTATTATTAATTAAAATCCCTACGAAGTGGGATAAATTGAAGAGAAAAGTGCTTTTTAAAAAATCCTAAGAGTAGCTTGCCACACTGCATAGAGTATCTTAAATCCAGCAGAGCTATAGCTGGTACTTTTTGGGCCCCCTGCCACATCTCCTTGGTCCACCTCACACTTCAGCTGCTACTGTGGTGGACATTTCCTGTTCACACAGCCTGCGTCCCACAAGCATTTACCTTCTCTCTTTTATGCTTCAAGTTTTCCCCTGAAGCCTCAGGATCTTACTCAGTCCCCACTGAAGTCTATCTCAAAATGCAGGAGAGTTAATGCCCTCTTGACCAATGGGGCAGAAGAGTTGATGATTAAATGTCCTAGCCTGTTGTCCTTCCAAGGGGCAATTCTGAGAGGCGTTCTACTCTGTTGTCCAGATGCTCCTCAGTGGGATTGAGCCCCATTTGCCCACAATAGTAACTCAATAATACATCCTTCACTGGCTTTTCTTTCTTCCTTGATTCACTCTCCCCTGTTACTCATTCCTTCTTTCTGAGATAACCTCCCAAAGTTCTTATCTTAAGCTCTGCATTGGGGGAAGTCATTAAGTCAACTGCCATCAGAAAACAATAAAAAGATCATTTTCTGACATCTCCTTGCAACTCCTGTGGATAAGGATTTTATATTTAGATTTTTTCCCTTAAATTTGGAAACCATAAAAATGGAAAGATGTCTTTCAGAAGTCCTGCATTCAGATGGTTATGGCTTCAGAAAGCTAGAAGCACATTCTTCATGCCACATTTTCAATTATTGGCATGTCATTTGGCACATTTTCAGAATTTGGCACCTAATAGCCACTTGCAACTCAAAGCCATGTGTGTAGAATAGTAAGTTAAGACAATTAAAAGTCATCTGGTCAACCCCTCTGTCTTCAGACAGGATAAGAATTAGACCCAGGTCTTCCAGTTGTCTTATTAAGGAGCAACATGAAAGACTATTGAGATTAATAGAACTATGAAGACTAGCTTCTGGGAAAATCAGCTTCTTAGGCTGGGCTCCATCCAATCTGGAATTTTTGGTCTTAAATGTTATTGATCAATAAAAACTAACTTGGGTCTCAGTTTTTAGTTTATCATCTCAAACTTCAAGTGCTTTTGTAAAATAACAATTGTACTTTGTTTAGTAAATTACTTGATGATAAAAAAGGAATATAAATTTATCTCATAGAGTCAAATTTTCAAAAGGAAAGGTACAATCCCATTGAATGTATGTAAAGAGATTGTTCAGGAAAATTTATGTAGATGTATAAATCTTCAAGAGCAAACACCAGAAAATGATACTATTGACTGAAATATTCTCATTAGAAATGGAAATATTAAAAAGTGAAGACATTTAAATTGATGAGTCTCATAGAAATGGTGATTCACTCTCCTTGTGCATAGGTACTAAGTTATCTGACTTAACGGCATTTGTAATGGCACTAAATTTAGAAAAAAATAATAAAATGAAGAGGAGGGAAAGTGCTGGTATGGTGATTTACAGTGACACACAGCTAAATGCCTAGGTGTGAACGTGTGACCTTGTGAGTACACTTTTGGATATGTGTCCTGGTTTGCTAATTCTGGGCACCGTGTTAGGTGCACTTGTTAATGCTTCTTTCTTTTACTTAGTTCAAACATCAGTGAAGCCCCCTTCTTTTGGCTGCATCATCACTGCTTATTATGCTCAGTGGCCTCCAAGCTTCTCTGTCCTCAGCCTTTTTTGAGGATGATGTCCATGACAGGAACAATCCAAAGGCAGGATTGGCCCCTGGAGAGAGATGAACAGAAAGAAACTGTGTTCACTTTGCTTCTCTGAACCCAGCCAAGCCCAGAGATTGAAACATCTCCTGAGCTGCAGTTGTAAACCATAAAGAATATTCATTGCCATATAAAGATTTAATTTTTGAAGTTCAAAGAGCGTATCCATCATTGTCAATTAATTTGTACCAAGAGACCAAGTTGGTTGGCATGGTAATGCTGATGCTCTGGGGAGGTTGTCTGCAGAACAGATAAAAGAATTCATTTGGATTCATATTTTACCTAATTTTGAAAATCTCTCACTTCTTTTCTTGTCAAAAAATTGGAGTGAGTTTTACATTAAATGAATATGGCAAGGACCTCAGTTCACTCATTCCATTCTGACCCAACAGTATAAGTATTGTTGTCAGCATTTAACTCTGTGCTCTCTTTCCATCTCTTCCTTCCAGAATGATTTCTGTACAGTGGTATGGGAAGACCACTTTCATCATTTGAGAAGGGAGGAAATATTCTCTGAAATAATTCTTGCGTGTTTTCTTGTGCTGATTTATAATAGTTCAGTTTGTGATCTCGGTGGGAGATTAGACTGAAGGTGGCACTCAAGTTCAGGCAATGCTAGGAGAGTTTGATTGGGCCCAGGCTGTTGCTATGCTGGTATGTCCCAGCCAAATGAGATTGTACAATGGTTGATAATGGAGGGAACTTTTCTCTCTAACCCATGCCTTTCTTCTTTTCATATTTTCCCCATTATAGTAGTAGCTCATCTAGCTCTGATAGTGAGATGAGGGCACTTCTTAAGCCCAAGTAGTGTCAGGTTGATGAGTATGCTAAGCCATGTGACACCAGCATTGATAGTTATAGATTATTCCAGTAGAGCACTTAATGGTGTACGAGGGGAGTAACTGGATATTTAGAGATGGGATGAAAATGGGGATGAGTCAAAGGGTCAGCTGGGACTTCAGATTTTGGTAAACTTAACTATAAATCAGTGAATAGTATAAACACATCCCTGGTCCACAGATTACAGGCAGAGGTTCTCCTTGATTGCAAGAGGTGCCATTTTGGAAATTCTCAGATATTTTTCCTATCTACTGTGTAAATATTTCTGCAAAGTGCTGGCTATATAAACAGAAGGCTCATCAGTGTTCAGGTTAGTTTCTTTTCATGTGGAACAAGATCATTTTTAGAAATGAGATTAGCAGATACGGGCAGTGTTGTGTCACCTTGTAAACCTATCTCTCACAGCGTGAATAAGTTGCTTTATGGATGTAAGGTCAGTACCGTAGAACTAAATGGTAGTTTAGGGGATAATGCTCTTCTTCATATGCTGAAGGAATCGTATGCAGCAGCTTATTCACCCGACAGGTGTCATACTTAGCTGTTAGAGTCTTAGGCCAGTGGTCTTGGCCCAGCAGTCTTGTCATTCAGTTGCCTATTAGAATGACTGTGGAATTTTTAGAAAATTTGGATGATGGAATCCTTACTGAGTTTGAGTTTTTGGAGTACAAATGGATTTTTTAAAAGCTCCACAAGTGATTCAGGTCTTCAGCCAGAGTTGAGAGCCATCACCTTAGATGTCATTTTTATAGGACTTTCCAAAAAGAGACTGGAAACAAGAACATCACAGTCTCCGTTACTTAGAAATAGTAAATTAGCCATGCTTATGAAAAAATGCAGTGTTTTCTATATTCACATATGTATGTTCATTAGCAAAAAATGCAAATTAAAGTAGCAACAAGATGCCACTTTTTGCACATCAAGTTAACAGATTAAAAAAGAATTAGACTCATAATCCCTTACCCCCAATTGCTGGTGAAAGGGTAAGAACTAGCATTTTACATTGAACTAATATGTATTGTAAATTTGTAGAATCTTTCTGTATGGCATTTGGCAGTGTGATCAAGAGACTTAAAATGTTCATACACCTTGAATCTAGACTATCTGGGAATCTAGCCCAAGGAGGTAATTTGAATTGCAGACTAATATAATTCCAGCATTATTTATAAGAGCAAAACAATGAGAACTGCATAGTACATCCATATGATGCAATATTATGCAACTGTAATAAATTATGAGTTTTTAGTAATGTGGAGGAAGTGCTTATGTTGTTATTAAGAGAACAGGGTAGGATACAAAAGTTTACATTTAGCATGTTCTAAATGTAAAACAAAATGCATACAGACATGGAAAGGTATCAAAGTTTTAATGTTGTTGTTAGGTGCCGTTGAGTCATTTCTGACTTGTAGAGACCCTGTGTACAACAGAACGAAACACTGCCCGGTCCTGTGCCACCTTCACAATCGATGTTATGCTTGAGCCCATTGTTGCAGCCACTGTGTCAATACATCTTGTTGAGGGTCTTCCTCTTTTTCACTGACCCTCTCCTTTACCAAGCGTGATGTCCTTCTCCAAGGAAGTAATCATATTTCAGTAGCATGACTACAGATTTTCATTCTTTTCTTTGTACTTTTCTGAAGTTTCACTTTTCTACCACAATACTATTTTTTAAAAAGCATATTTTATTTTTATAATCAGAAAAAGAAATGTACTCATTGAAAATGCTTTAAAGGCCAAAATTTTGTGGAACAATTGGCAGTAGACGATCTCGTTATAAAGTAGGGAGTCAATTTTTGAAGGGAAAATTTGTGGAAAAATTTCAGTAGACCAGAAAAATACTTACATTGGTTTCAGGCATAAGAAGCAACAGGAAGCTGGACCATAAGCATAAGTTTTGGGGAGAGGGTAATGAGTAGATGAAGTAATAGGAATAAAGTGAAAAAGATGTTGTAAACTAGAGATGACAGTAGGCAAGTAGGTGGAGGATTAATATAATAAAAAATATACTTTAATCTCTTTTGTTATGGTCATCAGAGTTGTGTGATGAGAGGAAACTTTCCCATACTTTCTAACCTTATCTTTCTGGTTATGTTCATCAAGTACATGGTTAAATGATAGTAAACACAACCAAGAAAAGATGAATGTGAAAGGAAATGGACTGACTCTACTGGCTATGAAATTAGCTCAGTCATCCCTTCTCCTACTGGATTTTTTATTCTTCTCCCCAAACTTCTAGTAGTTGATTTGCTTGCTTGAGGATAGGTAAATGATTTCCAATGTGGCTGTGTTGGTTAATAATATCTTAACTATTGTAATAGATGTCTTCATCAAAAGTGAACCTGTATTAGCTAAGAACCATAGGTCATCTACCTGACATTCTTTTAGTTTGATGGGAAGCTTTAAAGGTACCAGTAGGGAAAAGCTGATAATCTCTCATTAAGTTAGGTCTGTCTGAACATTTACTAACAATATTCTTTTCCCTAATGCTTGCCCTGATAGTATTCTGAAAGCCATAACAATGTGAGTTTCTCCTTGTTTTCTGGAACAAACTATTAGTGTCTTTTTAACTGCCTATCAACATTTCTAATTATGTTAAACCAGGTGCTCCAAGTTCATATAATCCACAGGTTTAAAGTAGGGCTTCCAACTGGTTCTTCCTGGTTCAGTCATGGCCCAGGAAGCTACAATGGAACAGACCTGAATTTTTAAAATTTGGATGAACCAGAACAATAACTGGAATGGGAAAAATTACAGGTCGAAGCCCTACTGGAAACTTAATCTCCCTCTTAGAAAAATGAGGGCAGTGAACACGTTGCATAGCAACCAAATCTCTTGCCTGTCAGATTTTGTGCAGAGTCAGAAACAGCAGTGCCCTGCTCAAAGATGGTAGTGACCGAGCTGCTTTAAACGTGTGTCAGTCTCCTCGTTCCTGGCAATAATCCAGTCTCACTTATTAGGCTCCTGAAAGGGCTACTATACCTCTTCCAAGTCTCCCATTCCAGGGCTTCAACCCATAATTTTTCCCATTCTGGTTATGGTTTCGGATCACCCACATTTTCAAAACTGGGTCTGTTGTGGTTTTGCTTCATCAGCCATGATTAAACTACTTGAAGCCTTCGTTTATAAGGATGGTTAGAGGAGCCCAAGAAAAGCAGGGAGCATTATGATTTGACAGTGCTTCCAGACTATTTATTTATTTATTTTACTATTATGTTTATTCAGAGCTAATTTGATGTTGAAAGAGTAACTCAGAGGGATTATTAGAAATAATTTATTTAAACTACTGCTTTTGAAAACCGTAATATATTGCCTTTCTCAGTTTAAAAGAAAGTGCATTTCTCAGGTACACAAGACCAGAAAGCCAAGTAGTATTTATAGCTTTACCCTCCCACACAAAGTGTAGAAATCCAGTGAGTTTGTGGCACTGTAATGCACAGGGCACCGAAATATTTATTTGGATATTGCCAAATAAATTCTCCAGCCTTTCTTAAATATTTGAGAAATCATTTTCTGTTATTAAGAAGCCTGCATTGCTGAACAACTTTGCAGAGTCCATTTTGTGTGTGTGTTACCGAAGTTTATGGTTCGTTTATGCTTTTGGACATAAAAGCCATGCCTACAAATATAGGGGATTATTGATAACTGTTCTACATTCTCCTCTATTTTCTACCAATGTAAGTGTACGTTGTTTTCAGTATTTGTCTGCAAATTTACAATACTTTCTATGGGAATGATTGCTATTTTCCTTGCCTCTTTGATGCAAGAATCACTTCTGAGAATCGGAATTTAGATAAAGTATTCATTTTGCTTCCTTATGTACCTCTTGGGGAAAGGCTTTGGACTTAGTGCGCCAACTAATTTTCCATCTAATACCGCAAAAGAAATGACCAAACTGACTGGGAACTAGGATAAATTATATTGAAAATTCAAGTCATCATGATGAAATCCTTATGGACTTTGCTAAAAGGTGGTGAATATTTTTCTTCTTTGTAGTGATCTATTTGAAACTCAAACAACACGGTTGAGAATTTTCTTTGAATTCATTTGGGCTTTGAAAAAGCAGCCTAAATTTGGCAATTTATATGTGTATGTGGTTTTAGCTTACCAACAATTTGCTTTTGTTCCTAGTTTTTGGTTTCAAAAAATAAACAGACTTATTATGCCTATGTACTTACATAGCAATGCTCTGTTTTTAATGGGGATGGAGTGGGGAATTGCTAAAACTGATCACCATCTTGGTTTTGTCAGCATTTTGCAAGAAGAATTAGAAGAAATGGTACAACCTAGTGAGGTGATTTTTTTCTGAGACTAGTTCCTCCTTTCTGACTTTATTTTTCTGGTTATTTTAAGGACCTCTATATTTTAGTTACTCTTGTAGTTAGTATTAGTTAGGTTAAGCTGCTGTAACAAACTGATCCCCAAGTAAAGCTACCTAAATAAGATGGAAGTGCCATGCTAGACCATGTTAAGGATTTAGGTCTTTATCCTAATAGCAACAGGAAGCCATAGAAAGATTTTGAATAGGGGCTGACATGATCTGATTTTTGTTTAGAAGGATATTAGGTACTCAATAAACATTTATGAATGATTATTGGATGATTGACTAGATCTGTACGTAAATGATGTTCTCAATTCAAAGAGAAAAACTCCCCCCTAGGAGGGAAAAACACGAATTTCACACACCTAAAAGCAGTAACAAAAGAGCCCTGGTGGCGCAGTGGTTAAGTATTTGGCTAATAACCACAAGGTCTGCAGTTTGAACCCACCAGCTGCTCTGCTGGAGAAAGACATGGCAGCCTGCTTCCATGAAGATTTACAGCCTTGGAAACCCTATGGGGCAGTTTTACCCCATCCCCTAGGATCGCTGAGTCAGAATCAACTAGACGGCCATGTATTTTTGGAAAAGCAGTAACAAACTAGAAAATAAAATTTCATATTAAGAAATTCAACTGTTTGCTCTTTATAGCAAATTTGGTATCATGGACCTGAATGAGTCCCACCCTTGGGTAGTCCCTTAGAGCGTTGTGGTTTGCCCAAGACTATACGTGTATAGTAAGTTGGTAGTAGATTTGTTTCTGCTATGCTCCATGAGCAAAATAGATACCTCCCATCCTTCCTCCTGCTTCCCACCCCTGCTGAAGCTTTGTAGATTGTTGTTGTTGTTAGGTGCCATTGAGTCACATCTGACTCATAGCGACCCTGTGTACAACAGAACGAAACACTGCCCGGTCCTGCTCCATCCCCACAATCGTTGTTATGTTTGAGCCCATTGTTGCAGCCACTGTGTCAATCCACCATGTCGAGGATCTTCCTCTTTTTCACTGCCCTCTACCTTACAAAGCATGACGTCATTCTTCAGGGACTGGCCTCTCCTGATCACATGTCGAAAGTACAAGAGACAAAGTCTTGCCATCCTTGCTTCTAAGAAGTATTCTGGCTGTACTTCTTCCAAGACAAATTTGTTCGTTCTTCTGGCAGTCCATGGTATATTCAAGATTCTTTGCCAGCACAATAATTCAAAGGCATCAATTCTTCGATCTTCCTTATTTATTTCTTATTCATTGTCCAGCTTTCATATGCATAGGAGGCAATTGAAAATATCGTGGCTTGGGTCAGGTGCAGCTTAGTCCTCAAAGTGACATCTTTGCTTTTCAGCACTTTAAAGTGGTCTTTTGCAGCCAATTTGTCCAATTTAATACATCATTTGATTTCTTGACTGCTGCTTCTGTGAGCGTTGATTGTGGATCCATGTAAAATGAAATTCTTGACAACTTCAATATTTTCTGTTTTTCATGATATTGCTAATTGTTCCAGTTGTGAGGATTTTTGTTGAGGTGTACTGAAAGCTGTAGTCTTTGATCTTCAAATACCAGCTTTGTAGATAAAGGGGTCAAATCACTCTCCACCTCTCACTGAAACTTCTTAAAATTTGAGAGTATTGATTGCAACCATCTCGTTCGTTAGATTTCTCTCTTAAGAATCTCCAGAGTTGTTGTCACACCATCCCTCAATCTGCTTCCAGGAGGATGCAGTCATGTCTCGCTGTTCCTCACGTTCCCAGCCTCTAATGTAGTGGCAAGCACAAGAGACAGTCAATGAAGGCAGTAATCGTTAAATTAGCACTGATAATAACATTAGCTAAGTGATACATAGGCAACAGGGAAGAGACTAGCTGGACTAGTCTTCTAGGTTCATTTTGAAGAATAGTATAAAATAAAGTTGCATAGTGTTAATGAAAATTGTGGCTTTGTGGAATGTTTTTGTCAAGAGATTGGCATTTTTTTTAACAGAAATTTTAGAAAGAGCGAGATTTCTGAGTAATATGTCAATCACAGGGAGGGATCTGTCATTTTCTGGTAAGTTGAATAGGCCATGGGAATTTTTTCCCTTACCTTCACTTACTCTTTTATCAATTATGAACTGTTATTTTTTCCTGGAGCCATTAAGAATGGCAGGGAGGAGGGGCACTTCCCCTTAAGGAGCTAGTCCATGTATTTATTCTTCCTCTGAGGGTCTCCAGGTTTTTCTGTCTCTGCCTTTTTATCCCTGTCTCTCTCTTTGTTTCGCTCTCTGTCTTCCTCGTTCTTCTTCTTCCCTCGTTGGTAATAACCAGTAGTAGCACATGTTACAGAATTTTCTTGGAGACAGTTTTCTTGGCAGTGGTTTATAACAGGATGGTGCAGTCCAGGAGTGGCTAGTGGGGTGATGGAGGTCAGACAATTAAGAAGTCCAGTGTGTGGATGCTAAGAAAACTAAGGCACCCAAGAAAGATGTAGAGTTCAGTGGGTGGCTGAAGGGTGGCAATGTTCTCAGGTAGAGGAGGTCCTGGGCGTGCACGCCAGCCTTAGCATTAGGAGCAATCAGCCTGGCCAGATAAAGCAGGCAGGTAGGCAGCCTAGGAGGCTGGCATAGCATTAAGTAGGGCAACAGGAAGCAAGATGCTGGAACTCAGGTGGCAAGACCAGGAACCCAGATGGAGGTCCAGAGGACCAGGCAAGCTTCAGGGGCAGGTATTAGGAGCCTCACCCCAGAAGCAAAGGGTACCAGGGCGTCAGGCCAGTATTCAGGCCGAGGTGAAAAGAACAACAGCAGCAGCTGATGCTTGTGAAGCCCTCAGTTTGTGCCTGGGCCCGTTCTGAGCATTTCTTATATCAAGTCTTCTAATGTGCACCATGTTAATGTAGTCATTAGGTGCAGTCGAGTCGATTTTCGATTCAGAGTGACCCATGTGACAGAGTAGAACTGCCCCATAAGGTTTTTTTGGGGGGTGGTGGTGGATGATGTTTATTAGGGATCAGCAGCTGTAAAGGGAAGGAGCAGGAAGCAGGATTGAGCAGAGGAAGAAGTCAAACTGTGATGCAGGCCTGACTAAGTCAGCCTGGTGGGGATCAAGTACTTCTTGTTGGAGTGTTTCCGTCAGGCCAAAATGATCAGACCTTTGCAGTAAACCAGTTACTGTTGAGTTGGCTCCGAGTCATGGTGACCCATGTGCTTCATAGTAGAACTGTGTGCCATAGGGTTTTCTCTCTTTCTTTTTTAAAAATATTTTATTTGTTTTTGGTGACAATGTACACCACCAAAAATATACATCCATTCACAATTTCTACGTGAACAGTTCAATGACACTGGATACATACTACTCACTGTGTTACCATTCTCATTATCTCTACACATAGGATTTTCTTGTCTGTAATCTTTACAGAAGCAGATTGCCAGGTCTTTTTCCCACAGAGCCTCTGAGTGGTTTCGAACTGCCAACCTTTTGGTTAGCAGCCAAGCACTTAACTGTTGTACCATAAGGGTTCCGTATCTGCACAATAACCTTGATATAATCCCCATTTTATAAATGAGGAAATGAAGGTACAGAAAATCAAAGTATCTTGCCCAGTGTTACGCGATTAGGAAGTGGCATAGCTGGGGTATATGGGCAGTTTGGCTCCAGAGTCTCTGTCCTTAGCCACTCTGCTACATAGTATCCCTGTTAAACAGCTCTAGAAGGTACCATTTACATAGAATGCAGTATGCATGGGGCCTTTGCAGTTGGGCATTGTGGGTAACCCTGTTCTGCTCATATTAAAAAAAAAAGGCCAATTCTTTTATTCTGCCTTTTATGTGCCAGGCACTTTCTATGTGCTTTTCATGTGTTAACTCATTAAATCGGAACTGCTATCTTCATGCTATATGATCTCCATGTTACAGATGAGGCCCAAAGAGAGAGACTCAAGGACATGCCTGGCTAGGTGTTATTAGCTGCAGTCAAATTGGCCCCTGACTCTTGGCGACCCCATGTACAACAGAAGGGAACTCCATCTTAGTCTGGAAGCTCCACTGAAACCTGTTCAGCATCACAGCAACACACAAGCCTCCACTGACAGATGGGCAGTGGCTGTGCCAGAGGTGCATTGGCCCGGAATTGAACCTGGGTCTCCTGCATGGGGGAGGCAGGAATTCTACCACTGAACCATCACGGTCCCCATCTGGCTAGGTAGTGAAGTCTAAATTCAAACTTGGAGGACTAGATCAGAGGACTGCTAAAAGGAAATCTATTGTCTGTGGTGTTTTGTTTTGTTTCTATGCCCTTGCCTGCCCACCTCTCTGAGGCACATCAGGGAGGAAACAGGAGATGTGATATTAATGCCTCCAGTGTTCCACAGATTTCTAGAGACTGGGGAATCTATTAGTACTTGCAAAGCAGAAGAGGTAGAAAATCATTCATCACACTATGGTCACTTAGTAAAATTTAAACAAAAACAAAGAACAAAATAATTCCCGAGGCTGATTTGGCAAGCAAACAGCTTGGGCTTATGTTCTACCCATAGAGCCAAAGAGAAGGCTAGTTCTTGCTGAAGTCCAAACATTGTTCCATTGTCTCTTCCCTGACCTCTGCTGTAAAATGCGTAACTTCTCTGGCTTAGAAAAGTTGAATTCCAGAGAAATCTGGGGGGAAAATTGGGTAGAAAAATTTCCTTTCGCTTCTAAATCTACACCACTTGTCTTGATCATGGCTATCTACTCATAACTAATCAGCTCACTCCTGGGTTTCTCTTTCTAATTTTCTCTTTTTCCAAACAAATGGAAAAGAGAAGTCCTTGTCCTTTGTATTCCACCTTCGATTCCATTTGTTTGTTGTACCACAAAGTCCAGCACTGGGTGAGAAAAAGGAACGCCATGTCCCTAAGTTTGAAGCCAACAAAAACTAACTGAACGTAATGTTTCTTTGAGATACATAATGGAGTTCTTCGGATTTGTTGAGGGCCACGCCATTTTCTCCAGTGTATTGAGCTTAGAGGAGGCATTTGTTAAGTTCCTCACCGAAAATCATGTGGAATATACAAGCATAGAATTACACAGACAATGACTGTTTATAGTGTCTTTAGACTTTGAACTGTTGAATATAGTGAGAGATGATTTGAAATGAAATGGATTAGAAACACATCAGCAGAGCAGTCTCACAATTGGAGGCCAGCTTCATTGGAGGCTTCACAGAGATGAGAGGTAGGTGTGCTACTGGGAAACACCAACAAAGATGAGCCACAAGAGTTTTGGATCAATTCTTATTGTGGCCTCAGGTGGGAGTACAAGACCAGGAGGAAGTGGTGGTTCCCTTTCACCTTCTCAGAACACTTAAAGTAAAAACAAGGTGGTGCCAGTTCCTTAGTTGCTCCTCACATCTTCTTGCAAAACAGTACAACATCCTGAAATTTGGACCTGGGACTTGGACCTTTTGGAATCCCCAGGTCCTGTCATCCAAACCTTAGAGACTTAAGTTGATCTGAAACATCTGGCCTGCCGATTTGGGTTTGTTGGCCCCGGCAGCCACATGAGTCAGGAGACTGAGGATGCTCCTAAGAACCATTCAATACTTCTCAGCTGACTTTCTTAGGAAATATATATATATACTCTCAACTGAAGTGGTAAAGTAATGATGTGGAAAATTTAAGGAGAAAAAAGACCCTCTTGCTTCAGTTTTTCAGAGATTCTGTCTAAAATCTCTTATGGCTCTAGTTATAGAGTTAATTAAAGTAACAGAGTCTGATACATGGACTTGACCCTGTCCTCTTGCTTCCGGAGGGAGGAGCTGAGGTTCAGCCTGGGAAGTGACTTGCTCCAGGCACACAGTTGTCAACAGGTGGAGCTGGTACTGCATTTACTTCTCTGGAATCCTGCTGATTACACCCCTACTTTCCTGCCCTTCTCCCTCTATGTAGGCATAGCCTCCACAATGACATCCTGTATGAACCCTACAATTCTGAGATTCTAAAGGACAACTGAGCTCCCTTGCCATCTGCGGTGCAATGAATTACTTAATATGGCTCTTCTAGCCATGGTCTTTGTGATTCACACACAATGATTGAGTGAGACTGTGCAAATAAGGTATATGGAACCTGTGATGGCTGGGGTTATGTGTCAATTTAGCTAGGCCATGATTCCCAGTATTGTATGATTGTCTTCCATTTTGTGATCTGATGTAATTATCCTCCATTTTTTGTGTTGTAAATCCTAACCTCTATATGTTAATGAGGCAGGATTAGTGTGGGGTGTATACTGAGTCACAGCCTTGCAGGAGGGCGTGACTCAAATCCCATCGTTACTCAAATTGTGCCCTTCCCTGGGCGTGGCCTGCATCCAGTTGGTATATATGTGGGTGCTCTGGTGTGGCTCTCTCTGCACCTGATCCTTTGTTATTGTCTAACCTCTTGGGACCTGAGCCAGCAGCCTGGCATCTGACCCGCTGATTCTGGGATTCACCGGCTTCTGCAGCCCCATGGGCCAGCAGCTTATTCTGACCTGATCTGCTAGCTTCCACAGCTTTGTGAACCAGCAGTCTGTCATCTGGCCTGCCAATTTGGGTTTGTTGGCCCTGGCAGCCATGTGAGTCAGGAGAAGCCTACGCCTGACCCACGGATTTGGGACTTGCCAGCCTCCACAACTGCATGAGCCATTTCCTTAATATGGTTTGTGAGTTCTGTGAGACATTGCAACAAATTATGGAACCCAACAACGAGAGGGAGAGTGCTGTGGGGAGGACTGGTTTATGTTAGAGATGATGGAATGGTACAGGAGTTTGGAAAAGTTGGGCATTTGGGACATCTTTAACTCTGCCTCATAGGAACCAGCTCTGTGCTGATCATTATAAAAGAAATTTTTTATTTACCATGTTTTACATTCGACAGTGTCTGAGTATTGGTGCTGCTCCCAAAATAAGCAGCAGTGACTGAAAAAGGTTAACATGTCAACACTAACCTGCAGAAACTGTGCTCTGCTCCGCAGTTGTAGCTGTTGTGTTGCTTTTAGTGACTCACATTTGTTTCTTTAAGAGTTAACGCTTTTCAGAGATGCTGGCTAGAAGGACAGGCCTTATTTCCTAGGGCCAGCCAGTTACTCCTGTGCTGAGCATCCTATGAACTGCAGCCAGTGTCTTCCAGCTGACAAAGCATGGTTGTCATTGATAAGTGTTAATGTTGCGCTTTAGATTTGCAAAGTTCTTTTTCTGAGTTATTTCTTACCTCAGTTTGGCAGGTGAAGGAACTCAAGCCCTTAGAGATAGTGACTGGTGTAGAGTCATCCGACCAGCTAGTGGTGAAGCAGATTCTAGATTCGAAGCCTCTCAGTTTCTGGGTCACTGCTTACCCAGTGAGTCATACAGCTTCTCTAAATTGTGTTCTTTGCCCCTCACCAACTTCTTTTATCCAAATTTAGCTGACTTCTTTTAGAGTGAGCTATAGAGCTCTTCTGTTTCAAAGCTGCAGTACCTTAGTGGTTGACCTGAATGTGGTACATTTCTGTGTAAACCTCATGTCAGGCTGTCCCAGTCTTAGGTCAGCCCAAGTTGTGATGTGGCAGGTAGGTGAGTGGGGAGGCAATAGGACTTTTCTCTTTGGGCTTTGGGGAAAAGATGGGTGCTATCTCTGCAATATAAAGATTTACTCATGGGAAAGGGGATGAAGGGTTTAATTTAAAACTTAGTCGTTGTTATTGCTGTGAAGTCAACTCAAACTCATGGAGACCTTCTGTATAACAGAACAAAACTTTGCTCAGTCCTTGCAACCTGGGAGGCTCATCTTCCAGCACTATATTGGACAATACTGTGTTGTGATCCATAGGGTTTTCATTGGCTCATTTTTGGAAGTAGCTTGTCAGGATTTTCTTTACAGTCTGTCTTAGTCTAGAAGCTCTGCTGAAACCTGTTCACCATGGGTGACCCTGCTGGTATTTGAAGTACTGGTGGAATAGCTTCCAGTATCATAGCACCATGCAAGCTACCACAGTGCGACAAACCGACAGAAGATGGTGGTTAAAGGAGGTTAAAAAAAAAAAATCTAACTAAAGAGACATTAAAAAAATTGCATCTACATAAAGTTGAGAGGCTTTTGGCTTCTTTTTCAAATATCATCAGTTGGGTCATGGAGGTATTTTCTTGTAGTGAGGCAGAATGACTTCAGTGAGAATGTTTAAAACTTTTACTGTAGAAATCCCCACAAGAAATCTTATCATCTCTTCTATCCACTTTATTTTTTAAATTTTAAGTGACTTTTTGCCCTTTTGACTTAAATTGCACCTGTTAACTCCAGATGTTGAATGGAGATTAGTGTGTGTTCTCTTGTCGTTACATCGTCTTCACCGAAAATGAAATCTCTCCTTTGCTCTTCCATCCCTCCAATTATGAATTTAATTAAGAAGATGAGCAGTTGTGTTTAGAGTATTCAATAGTCTGCCTTTCCAAAACATTCCAAGAAGCCTTTTGGATATTAATAAGTGTTTATTGCAGAGCTAACAATACAGGCAAAACAGGAAGCAGCTCTTTGCTGGGTAGGATGCTCTGAGTCGCCCTCCACTCTCCAAGGGAACGCTCTTCAGCTGACTGAAGCAGGGGAGCCGAGCCAATCAGAGGCCGCTTTCCTAGCTCAGTCACCAGTCTGTGGTTGAGGAAGGGTTTTGCTTTTTATGCTCTGTATTAGGAAGGCAGATAAAATGCCAGGTCTGGACTGCCTCTGGGGATAACCTCACCCTGTGTGATGTGAATGAATAGCATCGTGCCCGGTAAATCCACAGGAATTGATAAGGCAGTCGCAGTTCCTCCAAATAGGCCTTTTCTATCTTTTACTTTAGCTGTGGTTTCTGTAGCAATTTTGTTTTTGCCTTGAAAGAGGTGCTCTGGATTATCAGACCTCCATGTATGACAATTTGTACCTGCATGGAATTGAAGACTCGGAGGCTGTAAGTATTTTCATAGATAGCTGATTCCCTCTCCCCTACTCTTCCTCCTCCCACTACCCCCACCCCCGCCCCATTTCTTAGGCAACGCAGGGAACATGGAGCTGAAAGCCAACATCATTTGGGGGCTTGCTAGCTGCCGGGTACATGTTCTGTGTATAGTTTATAGTTACCTGAAATAATTCTTTATTACATAATTTCTTGTCAAGCAGAAAAGAAAGTGGAGTGATAGCAAAGGCATCTAAGTGTTTGGATTTATACATTACCCGATCCACGATTGATCTCACAAGGGGTAACTTGCTCCTTGTAGACTGATTTTAAACTATGCAGAAAGTGCCTATGTTTTCCAGTAGCAGGGTTCATAGAAAAGGCTCATTCATTATATAATACTCATTGTTTATTGAGGTAGCATGAATGGAAGTTCCTAAGCTGTAGCCGTATTATGTGCTTTCTGGCCAAACAACGGTGCAGCTTCTTTGTTAAGGAAATCAGATGCAAGGGTTGTGGCCATATAAAACTCCAGTGCCCCATCACGGGGACAGTGGATAGTGTTCCTGTGCTCTACCCTGCAGGACTGAAGGAGCTCACGTGTATTTTGGCTTAGGAAACTGGACACCTTTCCCCCCATAGGTCGGGCTCAATCTATTAAAATTAGGATGAATATGGTTTTCTGAAATCCCTAAAATCATACCATCAGATTGTTAGCTCTGAATATAGGGTAGAGCTGATTCCGTTTTACTATTGCTGGTGGTAGTTCCTGATTTTTCATCAATTACATAGCAACCTTGCAGGATAGAATGACTGGGGGCAGCTAACGGGATGTGTGCTATGGGGAGTCTGAATTTTATATGAGTGCTATGCCATACACGTTGCTACATTCAAAACAGGAATGTGTTATATAAGGTTCTCTGGCTAAACCACCAAATAAACAGATTATAACAAAAAAAAAAAAACTATTGTATACGTCAATGCAGACGTATGTATCAAATGATGTGCTACCCGTGAAAGATAGAAATCCTCAGTTCTGATAAGGCATTCCATTTTTCCTTCCTGTCTGTGTGTTAGTCAGCTCTAACTCTAACTCTGTTTCCGCGAAGTCTGTCTGCGTGTTGCCCAGTGTGCTCGTAAATTATCAGACTGTCAGTTTATTTCCAGGGAATGTAGTCTGAAACATTGGTGACTGAAATAGAGGAGATACACACTTGCAAGTGGGGTGGGGAATGGAAAATGCAAGTCCAGGAGTTCCTAAACCAGTTTCCCCAGCTGGGTTCTTCAGGAGGCCTGATTATTTCTCATACCTCTTCTCTCCACACTCAGTTATGAAACATGTGACGCCTTATTGAATTTTAAGTTTTATTTTCAACCATTGATTTTAAATTTGGACAATGGATTGGACGTAAGTGGATCGGAGTTATTTCGGAAATGCCTTTAGAAACCAGCTGCTTTTAACAGAGTCGGCTAGGAACTAATGTACATAGCTCCTTGTTCTCCAGAACTGTATAAATTTTGGATGCACTGGTTCAGGGGGTAGCCGTTATAAGTATGAAAACACTTTTCCCCCCTTTTGGTCCAGCCTCACAGGACAGCTGAGTTTTTCTGTAGGGTGGGAAATGAAGAGCGCAGTGGCTTGACTCAGTCGCGTTAGTTGAGTGGCGGGCAGTGCTAGGTACTGCAGTGCCGTCCTCTTGGTGAGTCAGTGGTGGCCAGCAGTCTGAGCTCCTCTGGGCTATGTGCACATCTGCAGAGGTGAGAAAGGTGGGAGACCTGAGGAATGAAGAAAGGGAACTGGCCAATCCTCCCTTGAGAGTATGGGAGGCTTTCAGATGGGTGGGATCGAAACCTGTCATAAATCAGAGGGGAAGACAGAGATGTTCGGAGGGATGAACTGACTCTGAATGCTCATTTGAGTTTATTTGTTTTTATAAGGAAGAATAATGTGATGTGTTACCCAAGATGGTGTGAACAGAGCTTCAAGCCAATGGAGAAGACTAGGCCTAAATAGCTGACCTGGTGAAGTGAAAAATAAAGCCACACCTGGAGTCTCCCATCCTCAGCAGTCATTCTCAGTGCCAATGCATTTATGGCTGTAAGTGTGGGGGTTTGCCCAGATGGAAGCAAAGCTCTCGGAACAGGTCTGGTGGATAGGCGTGGAGAGAGGCTTTTCTCAGATGGCCAGCTGCAGCCCGAGAATATACAGGCACTAAAAGCTGAGTACGGCACTTCCTTTTGGGGGGTTGGGGAGCCATCTGCATCTGTCCTACCACTGTGTGCTGTTGACAGTATCTTTGTGGGGTTTAACATGTGATAAGTGATTATGTTCAGTGTGTTCACACAGTAAGCTTGTAATGTAAGATCACCTAGCCTAGGGACTGATACATTATTCTGAGCATTCATAAACTGTTGGCACCTAACATCCCTGCAGTACAATAGGGATTTTGGAACTGATGTGAGGTGTTTCTAAGGAGTCTTGTCCAAAGGCAGATATCATCCCAGTGCCCTAGATTTTAGTTTATAACCTCTGCATTTCACGGAGAGTATATATAAAGAGAGAGGAATGAGACATGTGCTGGAACATGCATGAATCTGGGCATTTTAGGTTCTTGAGTCCTATGGAGACTTTTTGGACAAGTCTGTTAACTTCCCTGGTTTCTAGGAGAGTAGATAAGAGTCAGGATTATTCAGAATTACAAGGAAGTGCTAATCATTCAGCACCCCACAGTAAGGCACTGCATGCAGGGTACCATGTTACCTCTACTTCTCTTGTATTACCTTGAAGTGGATAATGGAGTTGTGGTCCTGGATGAGTCCATACCTACCCACAGGCTGTAACTATGCTGTCTCTGTATGAGGACTGTTCTGTTCTAGCTTCACTGCCCCCAATGTGTCTTAATATAGGTCCTGGTGGCCAAAATATTTTTCACCTGCTGAGCTCCCAACGTCCACTATGTATTTTTAACGCGACCACAATAGATTTAGTTAGATCTCCTTGGTGTACACTTGTTTTGTAAATGGATTCATTGTGCAGTTTAACATTGGTGGCATCATTTTAGGAATAGATTTTTTTTTCATTCAGCATGTTTATTACACAAACAGTAGGAAGGATATTCTTATAGGGATAAATGGAAAGAGTAGATGAGCAAAGGAAGTTTCCTAAAGCTCACCAACCAGAGATAATCATTCTTAACATACGCTGTACATCCTAACACACTATCAATGCACGTATGTGTCAATATGTCCTTCTAAACCTGCTACTGTTGTGTTACGTTCTTTTCTTTTAACTGCTATTCTCACTTGATAAAACATGGAGAATACTAGGACTAGAACTGGCCTTTGCAAAATTTAAAGATCATACATGGACTTTGAGCAACTTAAATGAAACATAGATTCTTGCAGTGTTTTATAAAGTCAGAGTTAGCTGTACATAGGATTAATAGTTGATTTCTCTGACCCAGTTGCTTGCATTTGCAAATGCTTAAACTGTAAGGTATTTAGAGAGAGAGAGAAACCTAATCTTTTTTAATGAAAAAGATGGTCAGATTATAACTCAGGTTATTTATTAGAGAGGAAAATAGCTTCTTTTTGTGTTTTCAGTCATAGGAAAGAAATCATAATATATTTTTTAATACTGCTAGAAATCTGATGGATGTGAAAGTAAAGTAAAGGTTAAACTCTACAAATGATAATGTATATGTCATATCTGAATATAGAAAAGCATGTATTTAGATCTGTATGTACCTATCAATGATTACTAGGATGACTATATGTTATTTAAAGTATTCATTTTTTATAATCTGTGTTAACTGTGTGTATTTGCCTAAATTTCGGTGTTTCCATGTGTGCGTGCACACCATACACACATACACATTCATATATAGATATGCTCCATGCCTTGCTAATTGGTGGCTAATACTAAGTGGGAGGTTTCTACCATAAAGGCTTTGGAGAAGGAAAATTCACAGCTTTTGATGTGAAGAAAGATAACCGAGAGGACTGAAAGGCAACAGATCTGTAAGGATTTCTGCTTTCAAAGATATAATAAAGTTATTGTAAGTATGAAGATAATGCTCTTGTACTTGCTAGGGAAGAGGATAAACTTCAGATGGAAGGATTTGTGTGTTTAGGGACATTCAGAAAAACACTCCAGGAATATGAAGAATTTGATTTCTTTTGGAAACAAGGTAGCCAGAGGAAAGCTTAAAAAAATAAATAGACTGTATGGTTTGGCTGATCACAGGATCCCCTTCTGGGGTCAAGAAGTCTTCCTGGCCTATTTATAGACAATAAGGACTGCTCTGTAAAAAAAAAAAAAAATCCAAAGACTGGATGTTGGCGTCACTGGCTAGAGGACAAAACCAAATGCTGCTCATGGCTTGTGTAAGAAATTTGACTGAGAAAATCAACTTGTTCTACTCAGCTGAGCTATGTTGGTGTTTGTCCAGAGTCTGTTAAGTAAATAATGAACAGAGGCTTTTCTTCAATCAATTCTTAGCAGTGATGGTTTTCTAAATATATATTGAAATGATTTCTAGATGTAGTTGTCATAGAATTAAAGAGAGAAATTCCATAAGTCTGATCAGAACCCATAAATTTGCCATTCCAGTGTAATGGAATTTGCCATTGCCCCTTCCTTGTTGATTTTCTATTTTTGAGTAAAAGAGTTGGAAGTATTAGGATCGATCCTAGCCTTTCCTCGAGTGCTTCTGTATCTCCTTTCCTGCCGGTGTTTTTCTTCCTGTTAGATTAAAGTCCAGGATTTTAGAATATGGTTCTGAGACACCGTGTGTACTCAGTGAACATCACATTATTCTGTGGCGCAAGACATTATGTAGGAAGGGCAGCAATAATGATAGAAAACCATGCTTTTATAAGGTAAAGTGGGGTGGCTTCCCATTGCCTTAGCTCTTCCCTTTCATTTGGAGTTCAGCTTGGACATTATTTCTTATTTCTGGTTCCCGTCATTCTGTTTACTGTCTCCCCTTTACTATTCTTTACCTAGCTAAACTAAGCCACCCAAGAAGGACATAACTGGACAAGTTAATGTTTTTCATTCTCATCTTTTTCTTCTCTCACTAGTCCTTTATAATAATCATCAAATAATGAGCTCAGATTTCCATGAAGCTAAGTTAAAAGTTGTACCAAGGAACTCTGTATTCTGATCTAAATCAGGCTGTTACAGGTGCCTTTAATGTACGTGCATCAGACCATGGGAACTAAAAACAGCAACAACTCTAAACTAGCGCACTGGCAAGGGTACATCGAGTGGGTACATGATTTTCACTTCTTGTAAACAAGGTACTAGTAGACTATAGCTTAGTGTGTAAACTTAAGGGGTTTACAGTTCATATAAAATAATGGCAGCGGGTTGGGAGTTGCAGGTTTTTATGCCTTGGGCTTTGAACTTTTTAAGACTTTACAGGGTGTGAGTCTAAGATAAAACTGTGTGGCCATTTTTACATTATTTATGTAGGCATGCCGAAAGGAATGTATCCCAGATACAGCACATGACAGTTTTTGAGATTTAAATCGACCAATACTTGTTCCTGTTCTACATTTATGTATTCTTTTTTAACATTTTATAACATAAATGTATAGATTTAATAATAAATCTTTACCTCACCTCTTAAATGGTGCCACAACATAAGTACCTCGAGGTCCTTTTTTTTTCTTTTGCATTCATTCTAAGAGATATTGAAAAGTATTACATTTAAAACAGGATGTTTTGACTTTGCTTTTGGTCTTTCCATTCAGGAGAATTGATCAAAGGGATACACCCTAACATGAATATCGGCACCTGTCAGTTATTCAGTAGCTGGATTGTATAGCTTGTGAATACTTCAGTCTTCTCAGTTTGCCTTTTTTATTCCTGTGACTCCTTAATCTCTCTCTTGGTGTCAGCTTGTGCATCATGTGGGAAAAAGATTCTGACCTTCAGTGTTATTAACTCTATTAGTGGAGCTGCTGAAGAGTTCAGTGAGTGATAGGATTGGAGTTAAAAGTGTTTCTCAATCTTTTTTAACCTCCAGAAAACGTTTTTAAAAACTTATCTTCTTCTGAGCATATCTGTCAGCCCAGAAAATGTCAAGTTTACTTTTGTACATTTTATGATGGTAGTGTAGTATAAAAGTGTTGTGATTAAAGTGAGACTCAGCACCAGATTGCCAGGGATGCAGTGCTGGCTCCTCACTTGCTAGCTGTGGCCCGAGGTGTGTTTCTTAAACTTTCTGTGCCTCAGTTTCTTTATCTCTAAAATGTTGATAATAATAGGGTCATTTTGAAGATTAAATTAGCTAATATGTGTAAATCCCTTAAAATGCAGGTAAGTGTGTTATCTGTTATTATTACCATACATATAATGAACATGTTTTTGGGAAGTAAACACGCTCTTGCCTCCTGCAGTTTCTGCTATTTTCACCAAGTCTTTTGGCTTATTTTTAGAGCGCTTGCATGTCTTTTTACAGTGATTTCAAAACTGTTAGAGTGATTGACAAGTAAAAAGAAGGTACTCAGCTCCCAAGACCTTATGATTAGTTTGTTATATTTTGTTTTGGGAAAAGGGAGTGGTAAAGTGTAACTGAAAGAATTCTAGAGTTGGAAGTCTTGGTCTTTGCCACTTACTAGCAATGATGGTGGTCAAGTCATTCAATTGCTCTAATCCTCAATTTTCTCGCCTAAGAAATGAAGGGTGCCCTGGTGGCGAAGTGGTTAATAGCTCAGGCTGCTAACCAAAAGGTTGGCAGTTTGAATCCATCAGCCACTCCTTGGAAACCTATGGGGCAATTCTACTGTGTCCTATAGGGTCTCTATGAGTCAGAATAGACTCTACGGCATACAACAACAAATATCAAGAAATGAAGAGATTTGACTGGATAATTTCTAAGGTTTCTCCACATCTAGAATTCTGTTCTACTTGCTGGTAAGCAATTTCTTCAGTTGGGATACGAATGCCCCCACGTGCCCTTTGCTTCTTGATCTGAACAGTTTCTGTGGTGTTTTGTACATACTGAGTAAGGTGTCAGATCTTGAATCTGGATGTATGGCCTTTTCAGAATCTTTGAAGGAGTAAAGTGTGTGTAGTGTACAACTTTGAGAGAACTGGATGTTTGAAAAGGGAGATGTTTTATTTAAGACTTTTAACTCTAGAAGCCAAAAAGGATGCTTTGTCTATTTTTCATCTTCTTGCCAATACCCACGGTGCACTTCCAGCCCACAGTGATTTCAGCTGGAAACACTTGAGCCTCGTCTCCAAGAAAAAAATGAAAGGCAAAAGCTTTCTGTGAAGTTGGCTTCCCTGAACTCTTAGTGGTGATCAAGAAAAGGAATGTCTACCTTAGTTATCACTATCTTTCCTTGTTGACTGAGGTTTAAGTAACCAATTATCTTAGCAGTATGCTAGGAGAGTATTGACACAAAATTTTTTATTTTTTGGCCATGATCTGGCATTTTGTTTTTTTATTGTACTTTAGATGAAAGTTTCAGAGCAAATTAGTTTCTCATTAAACAATTAATATACATATTGTTTTATGACATTGGTTACCGACCCCATGACATGTCAACACTCTCCCTTCTCGACCTTGGGTTCCCTATTACCAGTTTTCCTGTCACCTCCTGCCTTCTAGTCCTTGTCTCTGGGCTGTTGTGCCCCATTAGTCTCGTTTTGTTTTATGTGGCTGTCTAATCTTTGGCTGAAGGGTGAACCTCAGGAGTGACATCATTACTGAGCTAAAAGGGTGTCCGGGGGCCATCTCTCAGGGTTTCTCCATTCTCTGTCAGGCCAGTAAGTCTGGTCTTTTTTTGTGAGTTAGAATTTTGTTCTATATTTTTCTCCAGCTCTGTCTGGGACCCTCTGTTGTGAACACAAAATATTTTAAATAAATGTTTGTGATTGTTGTGATGCTTAATCATCAAGAATGTTTGTTGCTCAGTGTTTTCTTGCTTTACATTTTCTTCAGCTCATCATCATTAGCCTTTGGAACATACTAAAGCCAATGATCAGTCAATTGGCACACCCCAGGAAGATAATAAATTCTAGGAGACATTCATTAGTTTTGAAAAAAGTCATTATTTTTAAAAGGAATAACTGTGCTAGATCTCTTTTGTTTTCTTCTATGATACGGTGAAAGGCCACAAAGATGAAAGGAAAGAGGAAGTCTTGACTTCAGTCCAGTCTCTCAAATTTTCCCTTAAGTATTGTTTAAATGAAAAGTTGGATGCAAATACAATAAAAACTGCAAAAGTCAGAAGCTGTGTAAGGAAGAAACCTGTCAGAGAAGGAAAACTATAATATTTTCCACTAGTAGAGAATGATAGAAAAGTTTAAGTCTGTACCCTGTCAAAGGCAGAAAACTTGTGAGATCTGGAAAAACAAGGCAGTCCCGTTGAGTTCTGGCTCTCACAGGTTTCACTGTATTTATCATCAAGTTAGAAAAATGTGGTGAAGATCATGTAAAACAGTCAGTGAATAAACAAATTTAGTTCCCCAATTTTTCTCCAAGGAGTCATTATTGATAACTAAATATTGTCTAATTTCAAATGATGCCCCCAGAGATTAATGTTTTGGGGCTCATTTGATTCAGTGGCTCTATTGATCCAAGTAAAGGGTTAAGAATTTATTTATCAGATTTTCAGATCAGCTTGCACTGGATCACTTTGTTAACGCTTAGAACATAGGAATGGAATTAAGGTGAACTTGAAAAGCTAAAGAAGTGAAGCTATAGAAAGATTATGCCCTTCACCAGGGAATATTTCTTACTATGATGTGCAAAGACCTTTGCCTTGGTGCTAGGATACCACAGAGTACAGTGAGGAATAAAACCACACAGATTAAAGAAGGCTAGGTAAATATTGGAGCCCTGGTGGCACAGTGGTTAAGAGCTCAACTGCTAACTCAAAGGTTGGCAGTGTGAATCCACCAGCTGCTCCTTGGAAACCCTATGGGGCAGTTCTTCTCTGTCCTATAGGGTCGCTATGAGTCGGACCTACACATGTATCTTTGTGCACACATGAAGTATTTCTCCAACATAGCTTCTTAGAAATGGAATTGGTGGATCAAAGGATTAGCACATTTTAAAATTTATATATATATATATATATAGGTGAGTATTGTAAAACATTTTTATATCAAAATAAACATTCTTATTGATTGAGAAAAAAATTTACAATTTTTTTTTTTTTAACTGAAATATGAGACGTCAAAGAAATGTCTTGATTGTGGGAAGCAGCTTTAGGCTGTGGCTCCCAAGTTCATAGGAAGGATCTGTTTAACTCTGTTGTAATAATTTGATTTAAAAAAAACCCCAAACCATAAAAACTTGAAAAGTTTACATCTACCCTCCTCATTTCATAAATTAAAACACTGAGGCCCAGAGAGGTTAGACGAGTTGCTCAGAATGAGTCAGACAATTTGTGGTAGAACTGGACCTAGGATCAGTTTTAAGTCTTTTTCTAGAGCAATGTCCTTTTTATAATGCCAAATTTCAATCACGAAACTTAAAGAAAAGGCCAAAGGTTAATAATATAAAAAGCTGGAAAAAAAATCATTGAAGGATGGTTTAGTCATATTCTGTGTTGCTTGAGAATTTATAAAGCAGTTGAGAGTCGGGAGACTCTCCAAAACAGAGACTAGATTGCTCTCTGAGCCAAATCGTGAGACCTTTCTCTACTCAAAGACCAGATTAGCTTTCCAATTTCTTTTTAGCTTTTGTTTAATGTTGTTTTATGATATGGTTTGAAGACCCTAGTCATAGATGGATTAGAATGATAATGTTGTTGTTAGTTGCCCTTGAGTCATCTCTAGCTCATAGCAACCCTGTGTATAACAGAAAGAAATGTCGCCTGGTCCTGCGCCATCTTCATGATCGTTGGTATGTTTGAGTTCATTGTTGTGGCTGTTCTGTCAGTCCATCTCACTGGGGATTTCTCTCATTTTTGTCGGCCCTCTATCAAACATAAATTGATAATATATCCACGAAACTTAAATTAACACAAAATCTCAATGCTAGAGAATGTCAGAAAGCAGTTTTGTGTTTTAGGAAAATGTTAGTGTTCTTATATTTGTATGCAGGTTTGAGGGCAGTTGCAAGTTAACGCTATATTTGGCCTTAGCCAAGAGTATCCAAGTTGCATTTTTATTCTCTATCTTTCTCATTTACTATTCATTTCCATGAGCTTCCAATTCAGGAAAGTATTTGCATGGTTTAGTACCAATATTTTTAAAAGGTAAAAGGAACTGTAAGTTCTGAGTGGGGTCCCTGTATCAAATCAGAGTCTCTACAAGAAACAGGTAGCATAATCAAATTAAGGTAATTTAAGATGATTTAATACAATGAAAAGGTATGGGTAGAAGTAAGGAAACCATAAGGAATAGTGCAGTACCCTGGGCCTAGTAACTGCAGAGGTGTTACCATCTCTAGTCCCTTTGGCCTAGGGAAGAGTGTGGCTATAGGAACCTGGGAGGACTGAGTCCTGTCAAGAAGGACACATTGAGAAGGACACAACCTTCACTGTGGAGGGATACCGGCAGCCTGAGAGCATCCCACATGGAGGAAGTCAGGGGATAGATACCCCAATCTCACTCTCAGCCCTCCCTCAGATCTCTGCTAGGGCTAATTCCAATTAGAACCCAGAGGCAGAGAAGATTATAGTTCATTAATTCAGTGGAAGAGCCAAGTGGGGAAGAGTGGAAGGAGAGGCAAATGGACACTGGTTTCATTTTTCCCCATCTTAGCGCACGTTCTGCATCAGAAGATGAAAGCATTGCAGTTTGAAGGCATTCCTAAAATACACCTCTAAAGATTCTAGTGAGGTTCTGATGGAGCTGCTGTTGGTCATTTTCCACTGGAGATGTGTGTTGGAACTGTATGAAAATAGTTTCACTGCAAATAGTGACCTGGATTTAATTCTTATACTTTTTTTTTTTTTTAAAGACCTGGAGAACTTCAATAGAGTCTAGCAAGGGGAAAACATAAAAGATTTAAATGTTAGTTTTGTGGAGAAAGCTTGAAAAATGAAGCTGTGAGGGCTTCCATGACTGTCTTCAAATACACAAAGGTCTCGGCAGATAATAAGGAGATAGAAAGATGGGTGAATCCAACCAACGTGTGGCTCAGAGGTGCTCCATTTCCTAATGTCATCATGTTGTGATTCCCACCTCATAGAACAGTGGGAGTACAGATTAGCATTGTGAGATTTTACAGTTCTGATGACACCCTCCTTATTAAAAGTTATATTGACTGGGTGGTGTAAATGGTTTGGGCTTGGCTGCTAAACGAAAGGTTGGTCATTTGAACCCACCTAGTGGCACCGCAGAAGAAAGGCCTGGGATACACTTCCATAAAGATTACAGCCAAGAAAACCCTATGGAGCTCAGTTCTATCCTGTAACACATGGGGTCTCCATGAGTCAAAATCAACTCTATGACAACAGGTTTGGTTTGGGTTTATTGACTGGGTGGGGGTGGGAAAACTAAGAGGAGTATTTCCTTTACAGTGTTGGGAGCAGAACTTGTTTGGGGAGATATAGGAAGCCCATGGAAGATACTAGTTCAAAGGCCAGACTTTGCCCTTTTTAGTAAAGCTAAAAAAGACCCCATGTGTCTCTATCAAAAAGTCAATTTTGACTGGTTGCCGGTTACACTGTGTGTAAAATTTGTGAAAATCCATGGAGCTGTATACTTCTAATATGTGCACATTTATGTATGCGTATTATACTTCAGCTAGAAGCTTTGAAAGTCTTGTTTGAGGAAACAAGTGACACCAGTAGGACTCTGGAAGCTGGGATCAGGACTGGAGTGGATGTAGTGAAGGCCCTTGCTTCCCATTGTTAGGGCTTATGAAATGTAAAAGGGAGTAGATTATACACTGACCAGAGGCCAGAGTCCTGAGATCAGAAAGAACACTAACCCTGGACTGGTGGACCAGTTGGCCAAGGATGGGACACATAACTCATCACTGTGGAGATGGGAAGACCACGGCCCTCCAGAGCCAGGAGCAGAAGGGTCTCTTGGCCTTTTGCTTTACCACCCTCCCTGGGACAGATCAGCATAGTGGTGGTCATGTGCCCAAGTAAGGCAGATGCCTCATCTCTCTGAATAACTGATTCTTTGAGTAAGGAAGTCTCTGGGGAGTAGATTTTCTCTCTGCCTCTAGCACTGCTGCAGGGTCAGAGCCAGGCTGCAGTTAGTCGTGAGAGCTGGTCTTTACTTTTGCAGGACTGTGCCATCGACCTCAGCAGAGAGCCAATGGCAGTGAATAAAACGACGATTGCCATGAGTCTCAGTTGAGGTTTATTTTAGTAAAGTTCAGTGGTTTACTCTTACAGGGGTATATGCTTGGTACATGGGAATACATAGACACTCAGTAGAGATGTACTGTACAACTAGAAGGTGCCTGGCTACCACCAACGACTGCTGTGACAGGGATCACAGTAGAGGGTCCCGGACAGAGCTGGAGATAAATGTAGAACAAAATTCTAACTCACAGAAAAAGACCAGACCTACTGATCTGACAGAGACTGGAGGAACCCTGAGAATATGGCCACTGGACACCCTTTTAACTCAGTACTGAAGTCACTCCTGAGGTTCGCCCTTCAGCTAAAGATTAGACAGGCCCATAAAATGAGAGCAAATGGGCACACCAGCCCAGGGGCAAGGATGAGAAGGCAGGAGGGGACAGGAGAGCTGGTAATGGGGAACCCAAGGTCGAGAAGGGGAGAGTATTGACATGTTGTGGGGTTGGCAACCAATGTCACAAAACAATATGTGTATTAACTGTTTGATGAGAAACTAATTTGCTCTGTAAACCTTCATCTAAAGTACAATTATTAAAAAAAAAGAGACGTACTGCATAATAAGAGAGGTACCTGCATATATGTAAGCAGCTGTATTAAAGCTAAGCTAGTATACGTATTATATAAACAATGCTTGTGTGTGTTTGTTTTCAAGAGTTACAAACTTATATATTATTTTTAGAGATCGGTTTCTTATATTATTATTTTTATAGTTCTAATTCTTAAATTATTACTAGTGCAGAGTAATTACTATTGCAGTGTTGTAAGAAGGACGAGGTAGATCTTATAATTGAAGTACACTATTACTGTTCATTATTATAGATGCTTTCATCTATTTTGAATGGTAGTGTTTTGAATGCTGTGTGTGTGTGTGTGTGTGTGTGTGCATGCATGCTTGCGTGTTTGCTTTTAAACTGCTTGGATCAAAGCTCCTATATAAAGAAGTATGCAAGATATTCTAACCATCAGGATTTTATTAGGCTTGACTAGTATGTTGATATATATAATATTGTCTTGCACTGGTCTTGAAATATACCCTCGTATAAACTTAGCTCAAAAAAATTGTTCACAGCACATTCCAAACTTGGTGTGGGTGAATTTCCAAAAAATTTTAAGAGAAAGAAAAAGAGAATACAAATAAGCTAGAAAAGAGGACAAGAAAATGCATAACCTAGAATCTTAGAATGTTTTGATTCATTTCCTTTTTAACTAAAACATGTTCTGACTGTAAAATGTGCAACCAGTTGCTAGATTTTTCCTTTGAGTGTGCATTTACATAGAGAAGCTGGCTTTCAAAATGCCAGCCGGCAGCCAACTCAAATACTGGAGATTTGTTTTACTTAGTGACTAGTTCAGTAGAGAAGATATCTTGGGGTGGGTAGAGGGGCACACACCAGACACCTTGTTCTAAACACTGATTCAGCCAGAATCTTGTCAGTTGTGATCTGACTCTTAGGGTATTTGAGTCTTCAGTTCCTGATTTAGGGCCTGCGCAGATGCTGTGAACACACGACCTCACCTCAAAGTGCTTAATCAAAGACATATAATTTTTGAAGTTCCAGATTGCCTTCCTGGAGAAAACCTGAGGAAATTCAGTAGACCAGTGGCGTCACTAGGGTTGGTGTCACCCAGTGTGGTAACTCATGGTGTCACCTTCCCCCCTCCAGCAATGAAAACAACAGTGCGTGCTTGTAGTGCATGCAGACGAAACCATGTGATTCGATGTGTCATTGTAATTGGGTGATAATGGCAGCTCTGACCAGAGCACATTAGAAGTCTCAAAAAAATAAATTAGCACAGAGTTTTAGCCTTGTAGGTATACTGATACATGTAAGCTGGGCTAGGGAAAAATGTTTTTGTTGTTATAACTAGAAAAAATAATAAATTTATGCTGAAACATTGCACAAAAATTTTATAGTCATTTTGGTGTCACTCCCACTGACATTGTCCCCCAGTGCAGTCTGCACTCCCTGCACACCCCTAGAGATACCACTGCAGCAGACTCTGGCTGTAAACTATACCAGTTCTTTGTGAACAGTGTCCATTAAGCATTTGTTTAAATGACTTCCAAGATGACCTAGCCAAGGACATTGTCGTAAACTCCAGAAGCATTTCCCATCTTACAGATCACATGTAATGGCCTTCCACCAGGTCCTTGAGTCTCCAAGGAATTATTGGAACTTTCTCCTATATCGGAGGTAGATCATACAGATAATATGATACAGATAATACGTTAGGCTGCCACAGTGGGCTCAAACATAACAACGATTGTGAAGATGGTGCAGGACCAGGCAGTGTTTTGTTCTGTTGTGCATAGGGTTGCTATGAGTCGGAACCGACTTGACGGTACCTAACAACAACAACAGGCATAAAGATACCCAGTCTCTAATCTGACAGGAGCCCCCTCCCCTTTTTTTCATGGATTATCCAATGTTTTAGTCCTCTGTAGAACATACTTTGAATCCCTGAGTGGTGCAAACAGTTAAGGTGCTCGGCTGCTAACTGAAAGATTGGAAGTTTCAGTCCACCCAGAGGTGCCTCAGAAGAAAGTCCTGGTGATCTACTTCTGAAAAATCAGCCACTGAAGACCCTATGGAGCACAGTTCAACTCTGATGCACACGAGGTTGCTATGAGTTGGAGTCGACTCAATAGCAACTGGTACTGGTACTGGTAAGACATACTTTGGGGGAAGTAATTTGCAATAGATAATTGGGAGCTACTAAAGGATTTTTAACCTAGAAAATGTTATAATCAGATGTGCATCGTTCCTGTCAGGATGGAAGGTGGATTTGAGGAGAGGAAGAATTCAGGCAGGGAGCCCAATTAGAGAGCTGTTGAAATAATGCAGGTGTGAGACGGAGGTCTTAACTAGGGCAGTAGTAATGGGGATAGAGAGGAGGAGGTGAACTGAGAAACACTTAAGTGATACTCGCAGCAGGCTTCATGACTGATTAGCTTAGGAAGTGAGAGGCGTCTGTGAGAAACCCCTCCTCTTCTGGTGTGGGTAACGGATTACTGAAGATTGAGAAACGAGGCCATTTCTTCTATTGCATTTTGGGATGACCCAGGGAAGTTCAGATTAGAAGCACGGTCTAGATTCTGAAGATCTAAATTGTCCAGATGTTGATCTTGATTCCTGGCTAAGAAAGTTACTGGTTCATCCCCAGGTTGCAAAATAGTTTTGTTCTGGACAGCTGGAAACCCACAGTGTCCAGGAACTGGTGGCAGAATAATTATGTTCCAGATCTATCCATTCAGGGCCCTTGTCTTAGTTATCTAGTGCTGCTATAACATAAATACCACAAGTGGATGATTTTAACAAAGATAAATTTATTCTCTCACAGTCTAGTAGGCTACAAGTCCAAATTCAGGGCATCATCTCCAGGGGATGTCTTTCTCTCTCTGTCAGCTCTGGAGGAGGGTCCTTGTCATCAGTCTTCCCCTACTCTAGGAGCTTCTCAGCACAGGGACCCTGGGTCCAAAGGATGTGCTATTCTCCTGGCTCTTGTTTCTTGGTGGTATGAGGTCCCCATATCTCTCTGCTCCCTTTTCTCTTTTATATCTCAAAAGAGAATGGCTCAAGATACAACCTAATCTTTATAAATTGAGTCCTGCCTCATCAACTGCTGCTAATCCCATCTCATTAACACCATAGAGATAGGAGTTATAACAATAGGAAAAGCACATCAGATGACAAAACGGTGGACGGTCACACAATACTGGGAATCATGGACTAGCCAAGTTGACAGATATTTTTAGGGGACACAATTCAATCCATGACAGCCCTGTACTCATCTTTATATATCCTGTTGTTGTTGTTGTTAGGTGCTGTCGAGCCGGTTCCGACTCATAGCGACCCTATACACAACAGAACAAAACACTGCCGGGTCCTGTGCCATCCTCACAATTGTTGCTATGCTTGAGCCCATTGTTGCAGCCACTGTGTCAATCCATCTCATTGAAGATCTTCCTCTTTTTTACTGACCCTCTAATTTACCAAGCATGATGTCCTTCTCCAGGGGCTGATCCCTCCTGATAACATGTCCAAAGTATGTCATCCCTGCTTCTAAGGAGCATTCTGTCCAAAGTATGTCATCTCTGCTTCTAAGGAGCATTCTGGCTATACTACTTCCAAGGCAGAGTTGTCCGTTCTTTTGGCAGTCTATGGTATATTCAATATTCTTCATCAACACCACACTTCAAAGGCGTCAATTCTTCTTTGGTCTTCCTTATTCATTGTCCAGCTTTCGCATACATATGAGATGATTGAAAACACCATGGCTTGGGTCAGGCACACCTTAGTCCTCAAGGTGACATCTTTACTTTTCAACACTTTCAAGAGGTCTTTTGTAGCAGATTTGCCCAATGCAGTGCATCCTTTGATTTCCTGACTGCTGCTTCCATGGGTGTTGATTGTGGATCCAAGTAAAATGAAATCCTTGACAACTTCAATCTCTTCTCTGTTTATCATGATGTTGCTTATTGGTCAAGTTGTGAGGGTTTTTGTTTTCTTTATGATGAGGTGTAATCCATACTGAAGGCTGTGGTCTTTGATCTTCATCAGTAAGTGCTTCAAGTCCTCTTCACTTTCAGCAAGCAAGGTTGTGTCATCTGCATAACACAGGTTGTTAATGAGTCTTCCTCCAATCCTGATGCCCCCACTCTTCTTCACATAGTCCAGCTTCTCAGATTATTTTCTCAGCATACAGATTGAATAGGTATGGTGAAGATACAGCCCTGATGCACCTTTCCTGACTTTAAACCATGCAGTATCCCCTTGTTCTGTTCGAACGACTGCCTCTTGATCCATGTACAGATTCCTCTTGAGAACAATTAAATGTTCCAGAACTCCCATTCTCCACAATGTTATGCATAATTTGTTATGAACCACACAGTCAAATGAATGCCTTAGCATAGTCAGTAAAACACAGATAAATCCTTTCTGGCATTCTCTGCTTTCAGCCAGGATCCATCTGACATCAGCAATGATACCCCTGGTTCCACATCCTCTTCTAAATCCGGCTTGAATTTCTGGCAGCTCCCTGTCAATATACTGCTGCAGCCAATTTTGAATGATCTTCAGCAAAATTTTGCTTGCATATGATATTGTTCAATAATTTCCACATTCAGTTGGATCACCTTTCTTTGGAATAGGCATAAATATGGATCTCTTCCAGTCAGTTGACCAGGTAACTGTCCTCTAAATTTCTTGGCATAGACAAGTGAGCACTTCCAGCGCTGCATCCATTTGTTGAAACATCTCAATTGGTATTCTGTCAATTCCCGGAGCCTTGTTTTTCGCCAATGCCTTCAGTGCAGCTTGGACTTCTTTCTTCAATACCATTGATTCCTGATCATATATTACCTCCTGAAATGATTGAATGTTGGCCAGTTATTTTTGGTATAGTGACGCTGTGTGTTCCTTCTATCTTCTTTTGATGCTTCCTGTGTTGTTTAATATTTTCCCCATAGAATCCTTCAGTATTGCAACTTGAGGCTTGAATTTTTTCTTCAGTTCTTTCAGCTTGAGAAATGCTGAGCATGATCTTCCCTTCAAAATATGACTGGGGAAGAGCTGCCTCCTCAAACTAGAGTCAATCTTAATGACGTGGATGGAGTCAAGCTTTCGGGACCTTCATTTGCTAATGTGGCATGACTCAAAATAAGAAGAAACAGCTCAGAAATCCATTAATAATTGGAATTTGGAATGCATGAAGTATGACTCTAGGAAAATTGGAAATTGCCAAAAATGAAATGGAGCACATACACATAGATATCCTAGGCATTAGTGAGCTGAAATGGACTGGTATTGGCCATTTTGAATTGGACAACCATATGGTCTACTATGCTGGGAATGACAACTTGAAGAAGAATGGCATTGTATTCATCGTCAAAAAGAACATTTCAGGATCTATCCTGAAGTACATTGTTGTCAGTGATAGGATAATATCCATACGCCTACAGGGAAGACCAGTTAATATGACTATTATTCAAATTTACACACCAACCACTAAGGTCAAAGATGAAGAAATTGAAGATTTTTACCAATTTCTGAGAAATTGATCAAACATGCAATCAGTATATACTGATAATTACTGATGATTGGAATGCAAAAGTTGGAAACAAAGAGGAAGGATCAGTAGTTGGAAAATATGGCCTTGGTGATAGAAACGATGCCAGAAATTGCATGGTTGAATTTTGTAAGACTAATGACTTCTTCATTGTAAATATCTTTTTCACCAACATAAACGGTGACTTATACACATGGACCTCGCCAGGTGGAATACACAGGAATCAAATCAACTAGATCTGTGGAACGAGATGATGGAAAAGCTCAATAGCATCAGTCAGAACAAGGCCAGGGCCGACTGCGAATCAGACCATCAATTACTCATATGCAACTTCAAGTTGAAACTGAAGAAAATTAAAACAAGTCCACGAGAGCCAAAGTACGACCTTGAATATATCCCACCTGAATTTGGAGACCATCTCAAGAATAGATTTGACTCGTTGATCGCTAATGACCGAAGACCAGATGAGTTTTGGAATGACATCAAGGACATCATACATGAAGAAAGCAAGAGGTCATTAGAAAGACAGGAGAGAGAAAAGACCAAAATGAATGTCAGAAGAGACTCTGAAACTTGCTCTTGAACATCAGGTAGCTAAAGCAAAAGGAAAAAAATGATGCAGTAAAAGAGCTGAACAGAAGATTTCAAAGGGAGGCTCGAGAAGACAAGGTATTATTGTTATGATTATATAGCCTATTATGCTATATTTGGAAATCATAGAGGAGAGTTGCCGTGTTCCCCTAAGCTTCTGTCTTGAACATCTCTGCAAAGAAATCTTCAAATTGATCTTTTAAGCATTCCATTCCTCAGTAAAATGAATAGTATTTCAAATGACAAGTAGACTAACCAAAGAGACTACTTAGGATATTGCTCACCAGTGTTAACCAGAAGGAAAACCTTTTTTTTTTTTTATTCTCTTATATATGTTATTTCCTTCCATTAAGAAGTGGAACATAATAATATTTTTCTGGAGTCATTCTTAACTCTTGATTTTGGTAGATGAGTTTTTAGCTATTAATTTAGTACTTAAACCTGAGTAAAAGGGGGCCCCTAGTCAAATAAGTTTGGTTATCCCACATCCTGCATCCCTTTCTCAAAGATTCACAACGCGCAGTAGCCCAGTAAAATCTTTTAGCATTCTTCAATAAATAAACCAATTAACTTTTATTTAACCTGAAATATCCCAAACTTATTTGACTTCAGAATGCATTTCCTCTATTAACTACTTACCCATTGCTGTTGAGTTGATTCCAGCTCATAGCAACCCTATAGGACAGAGCAGAACTGCCCATAGGGTTTCCAAGACTGTAAATCTTTATGGAAGAAGACTGCTACATCTTTCTCCTTTGGAGTGGCAGGGGGGTTCGAACCACCAACCTTTTCAGTTAGCAGCTGAGCCCTTAACCACTGTGCCACCAGGGCGTCCTAGTAACTACTTGAAGAGCTAGTATTCTGTAGAACACAGGGATATGCTGGTTTAATTAGTTAAACTAAGCCTCATGTTTGCTGCAAACCATATGAGTGTCTTAAATCGGGTGGATTTTATGAGATGGGTTAAGTTGATATTATACAGTTAATATATTTCTAAGACCTTTCTCTCAGCGACTTTGATTCAGTTAATTTGGGATGGTTTAGGATTTGCATTTGTGGACAAATACTTCCAAGGTGTTTTTCATGTAGCTATTTTGAGAAATACTGGATCAGATTATTACCCTGATCAGCCGGAGAGTGTGTGCCAGCACTGAGCACTTACAGTCTCCCTTTTATTTTAGGTCTCTCTGCACTTGTCCTATCTTCCTCTGGAGTGGTAAGCACTTTGAAGTAGGAATGTCTTACTTATTCATCTCCCTGCCCTTGAGTAGCCTGGTTTGCCTTGTGTGCTTGCCCCAAGACAGACACCCAATATATGGTTGCCGGTATAAATTGAAATTCAATAACCTTAATTCCTCCAGAAATCAAGAAGGATTGAACATGATATGTTTGTCAGCAATTCCCAAGGGACGGATGTATCCATGACCAGCCATTCTATTATTTTTTTCTTTGCAAATCAAAGTAACTTTAAAATTTGGATTAGCAGGTTTAGGAAATTAAAAGGCCTAAATTTTTAAAAGAGCCAGACTGCGATAAGGGAGACTTGGTTGCCTTTATTTTTTCAACTGGGCTCTGTTGATGTTAAACAAATTGGCAACAGTGTAATGAATTTTAAAAATAATATGTACATGACAAAAAAAAAAAAAAAATCCAAACAGCACAGAAGGATATACAATGAAAAGTATGTCTTGCTCCCACTCTGGATTTCTAGGTCCTACTCCTTCGAGTTGGCCACTCTTAACAGTTTATTTTAAATAACAGCTTTATTAAGATAAAATTACATACTATACAAATCACCCATATAAATTATATTAATTTAATAGTTTTTATTATATTTAGAGCTGTGCAACCATCACCCCAGTTAATTTTAGAGCATTTTCATCACCCCAGAAAGAAACTCCATATCCATTAGTAATTACTCCCAGTCATGGTTATCTAGTGCTGCTATAACAGAAATGCCACAAGTGGGTGGCTTTAACAGAAATTTGTTTTCTCACGGTTTAGGAGGCCAGAGGTAAGAATTCTGGGTGCCGGCTCTAGGGGAAGGCTTTCTCTCTCTGTCGGCTCTGGGGGAAGGTCCTTGTCTCTTCTGAGCGTCTGCTCCTGGGCCGTCTTCATGTGGTTTGGCATCTCTCTTTCCCCATCTCTGCTTCTTCCTTGTCCTAATCTGTTCTTTTTATGTTTTGTAGCAGATTGACTCAAAACACACCCTACACTAATCCTGCCTCATTAACATAACAAAGACAACCCATTCCCAAATGGGATTATAACCACAGGCATAAACCCAAAACCAAACTCATTGCTGTGGCATCCATCCTGACTCATAGTGACCCTATAGGACAGAGTAGAGCTGCCCCATAGGGTTTCCAAGGAGCTACTGGTGGATTTGAACTGCTGGCCTTTTGATTAGCAGCCGAGCTCTTAACCGCTGTGCCACCAGGGCTCTACCACAGGCATAGAAGTTAGGATTTACAACTCATATTTTTAGGGGACACAATTCAATTAATAACACTCCCCATTCCCTCCTAACTCCTCATCCCTTGTTGTTGAGTCAATTCCAACTCATAGTGACCCCACTGGTAGAACTGCCCCATAGGGTTTTTTGGCTGTAATCTTTATGGAAGCAGATCTGTGGGTCTTTCTTCTGCAGAGCTGTTGGGTGGGTTCAAACACCTGCCTTTCAGTTAGCAGCCGAGTGCTTCACTGTCGCTCCACCACGGCTAGGCAACCACTAATCTACTCTCTGTCTCTATGTATTTGCCTATTCTGGACATTTCATATAAATGGAAACATACAATATGTAGCCTTTTGTGACTGTCTTCTTTGACTTAGCATAATGTTTTCAAGGTTCATCCATGTTGTAGCATGTCTCGGCATTTTCTTTCTGTTTTATTGCTAAATAATATTTCATTCTATGGATATACCACCACTTTTTATTTATCCGTTCATCCATTGATGGACATTTGAGTTATTCTACTTTTTGGCGATTGTGAATGATGCTACTGTGAACATTCATGGACAAGTGTTTGTGTGGAACTCAACAGTTTCCTGATAAGTCACATTAAAATGTAAGTAATTTCAAATAATTAGAGATAATGCTAAAGGTATATTGAAGATTCAAGGTGTTTTAGAATTTCACTTCACTGACCTATATGGCCATATCTCAGCTGTTCCCATATAATCCTGCTCTAGTCAGTGTGGTCTTTTCATGGTTGCATGAGTAGGTAGTGCTCATTCTCAAGTGCCAAAATTGTGGACACCATTTCCCTCCTTTTGGGAAACTTTCTCCACCTGCCCGCAATTATCATTGCACAAGGTCCAACTCTTATTCCACTTCGTCTATGAGGCTTTTCTTAGCCTTTTCAAAATCCTCTGAATTCACACTGCAGCATCTGCTCTACTCACCTGGGCATAAGCTACCTGCAGTGTCCTAAGGCTTCTTTACTCTTTCATATGTCTACATCTTATCTCTGCAAATATGAGACGCTGGAGGGCAAGGATCAATTTCTGTCATTCTTTTATGCTTCCCTTCCCTCAACCCCAACTATGCAAGGGTAGGGAGATGAAAAAGAAAGACATGTAGCATTTTGATATACAGTAAATTAATACTAAATGAGTGAATGAATGCTATACCTCAAAGCCTCTGTGACATTGATGTCCTCATTGCATGGTAAAATGGGACTGGTTTGCACTAACCAGTGAGAAAATGATGAAAGTAATCAACTAAACCAGGTGCACCTCTGACAGTTGTGAGGGGCTCATTTAAAGAGTTGCTGACTTGTCACAGAAAACATTGAAAGACATTCTGTTTATAAATAATCCTGTCTCAATATCATGTATTCTCTTCATTTCTTCATACTTGTTCTCCTTTGCAAGGACATGTTCAGAGACATTGTCTTGAAAATAGAATCCTTGCAACTTCCTCTTTTTTATTTCCAAGTTCAGATCATAATTTAGCAAACAGAATCATTATCAGAGTCATTATGTCTGCGATGGTCTCTGACTTCACATGCAAGGTCAGTTCTTTGAAGGAGCCCCACGCAAAGGAACCTTCTTAAGTTAATCTCTAAAGCCAAAGGAAACAAACAAAATATCACAGGCATTAGACAGAAAGAGATGGTAATTTTAAACAGAAAAAGATATTTTAGTTTTTCTGACACTTGGCCAATGAAAATTTCAATCATTTCTCCATTAAACCTACTCTTAGTATATTTTTCTGTGCATGAGAATATTAATAAATAATCTCAGTTCCTTCTTTAGGAGCTAGTTATGAAAGGTTCCATGGTAATACTTCTGCCTAAATTAAATTACTCAGTTTAATTTAGAGTAACTGAAGCCTGTCTAAAAAAATCTTATTCAAGCTGTTGTATCCTTAATTCATCTTCTTAATTTTTGTGTAATATTGAGAAGAACGAAGGGCTAGGACAGTAGCCATAGACACTGCTACCTTGGTCTAAAATGAGGGGTGAGCTGAGGGTCATAGTGGCAGGCTGGACATTATACTGATGCTGCAGTTGTTACCTCTTACTTCGGGGCCACACTGACAGACTTGGTCACAGTTGCAAAAGGTGAAAAATGGTAGATCTCTTCCATCGGAACATGCCCATGGATCCCTGGGACCATTCATGTAAAGACTGGGGTCATCTGGGTGACTTCCTCAAGTTCTTACTGTACAAACATAATTGACATATTTGTTCAACAAACAGATGGAACTCATTGTGAAGACATCCAGAGGCTCTTTCTAAAACAGGAAAATGAGAAGTTAGGGTGGCTCAAAAGGAGGGCTTGGCAAGTTGAATGAAAAGACAGAACAAGAGAAAGAATAAGCAAGGTATTGGCAGACTGAGAAAGATGGAGACCTGCTGGTGATCAGGCATGACTATGTGACCAACGTGTTGGGACTGATGCCGTAGACAGTAGGGAGCCACTGCCTTCCCAGTGCAAACTTCCTTTGCGTCTGGTGAAATTCTGCAAACATGTTGGTCTCACATTCAGCCAGTGGAAACCCTATGGATCACAATGGTTCAATCCACAACCAATCATGGAATGGCTCAGGGCCATCTCAGCATTTAGTTGGGTCGACTCCATGGCAGCTAACAACAACTAATGAACACTGAGCCTCTTAATGGAAATTTCCTGTGTCAGGGCAGAATCCTTCATCTCAGCTGAGTTGTCCCTAATTTTTCTTAAATTTGGGGTAGGAATTGCGTTCTTAATACTCCACCTAATAATTCAGTTTCTTCTCTCTAAATTTACTCTATTCTCCCTTCTCCAGAAGGCATTCATCACTCATTCACCTATTCATTTAATCAGATCTGAGCACTTGAAGATTGTGCTAGCAAAATGATGAGCAAAATCAGAACTGTTTTCATCCTTCTCACACAATTTCCTGAAATGTATTCCTTCTTCCTAGGAATATAAATGTCTCAGATGTTTTTGAGTAACACAGTGCCAGAATGTGAATCAACTATATCACTAAACATACTTTTAGTTCAGCTGCTATTTTTTTTTTTTTCCCAGGAGCAATCCTTTTTCTATGAAGGAATCGGGGCGTTGATTTGCATTATGGAGTAAGCTCACGTCTCCTTCTGGGGCGGTCCTTTAAGTCCTGGATTAGCTGACTTCTGAGGTTCTTTTTTTCTGAGTCTCTAGAGTTCTAAGCCGGGGGCAATGATGGTTCAGTGGTAGACGTCTCCCCTTCCATGCAGGAGACCCAGGTTAGACTCCTAGCCAGTGCATCTTATGTGCAGCCACCACCCATCTGTCAGTGGTAGCTTGCATGTTGCTATGATGCTGAACAAGTTCCAGCAGAGCTTCCAGACTAAGACAGTCTAGGAAGACAGGTCTGGTGATCTCCTTTCAAAAATCAGCGAGTAAGAACCCTGTGGATCACAATGGTGTCATCCCTAGCTGATCATGAGTATGGCACGGGACCAGGCAGCATTTTGTTCCATTGGGCATGGGATCCTGATGAATTGGGGGCCGGCTCAGCAGTCACTAACAACAACAACAACATAATTCTAAGGCAGTTTTGCCCGTTTTAAATATACCTCAGGCGTCTTCACATTTCCTTTGTGTTTTCTTTTTAAGTGTCTAGGAAATAGGAACCATTTTGCCACCCTCTCTGTAGATCACCTGTCTACAGGGGTGGGGGTAGTAAGAGGATAGGAGAAAGAGGAGGGCCCCTGGGCAAGGCGGACCTTTAGAAATCTTTTCCAACCTGTGCTCTCCTTTGTCTGCCTTAGAATTATCCAGGAGTGGCCTGTGTTTTATAGAAACAATGACCCCAGAAATCCTATTTCTAGCCCCTTCTTCCAAATAATAGTTATACTCTGCATTGAAGACTTAACTATGAACTGTTTCAGGACAGATTTGTGTCATGTGGCAGCAGGCGGGACATGCCTAGTATCCATTTTGTTGGAGCGTTTATTTCAGCATTTATTCTGATTGGTTATTTTATGTGCCACACCAGCTATCAAATAATTTGCACTATTCAGAATACTCTATGTGAAGTATATCATTTATTCCTCACATAAGCAGATGAGGTAGGTGTTATATCCCTATTTTACAGATGAGGAAACTGACGCATGGAAAGGCTAAGTAACTTCTCACAGTCACACAGTTAGTCTGTTGCAGGATTGGTGTTCATACCCAGACCCTTCAGATCTCTCTGTTACACACTGCTGCATTCCAAGCCCTGCAAAGCCCTTTTTCAGTTCAGTGTGCCTAAATAATGTCTTGCAGCTTTGTTTACTAGACAAGGTCTCTCAGGAAGCTGCCTTCCTGAAGACCAGAGGAGGGAAGTTTAATGAGCTTCTTTGTGCACAGCCCTTCAGCTTCCTCATTAGGCTTTTCTGTTAGGACGAAGCAGAGGCACGTCTGTGGCAGAGGTCAACCGCTGTAGTCTGCAGACATCGCTTCAGCTGTTTTCACCTATGCCTACTGCACTTGTCTCTGAGATGGGAACGAAGCTTTTTTCCATGTCTCCCTGTTGCCTGGACCTCATCTTGATGCCCTGATTTGTGATATATTTTATTCTCTCAAATGATCAGATTCTGCCACTCAAAGGGACAAACTGAAACCTGATCTCTCCGACTGCCCTAATACCCCAGGCCCCGTTAAGCTCTCAACATCCTTAAGAGAAATTGGAAAATGTGGTCATCTGTGGTGGTGTGTCAGCTTTGGAGGGCTGTCTATAACCAACTCCAGCCTCACAACACTTCAGTCATCAGGAAATTGATTACAGGGGGGAAAGGACTTGAGATAAAACCAAACCAAAACCAAACCTGTTGCTGTCAAGTCGATTCTGACTTATAACGACTCTGTAAGACAGAATGGAGCCCTGGAGGCACAGTGGTTAAGAGCATGGCTGCTAACCAAAAAGATCGACAGTTGGAATCCACTAGCTGCTCTTTGGAAACCCTGTGGGGCAGTTCTGCTCTGTCCTGTAGGGTCACTATGAGTCGTAATTGACAGAGTTGAACTGCCCTACAAAGTTTCCAAGGCTGTAATCTTTATGGAGGCAGATTGCCTCATCTTTCTCCTGTGGAAGGGCTGGTAGGTTCAAACTGCCGACCTTCAGGTTAGCAGGTGAGTACTTAACTACCGCACCACAGGGCTTCTCCAGGACTTGAAACGAGGTGAAATTGTATAATTAGGTTTTTTGTTTTTCTAGTTTTTACTTTTTTAAAGTTGTTGTTAGCTGCTGTCTGCCTCTACTCGTGGTGACCACATGCACAATGGAATGAAGTGCTGTCTGGTCCTCTTCCAGCTATCCCCATGATCAGTTGCCAGGCCTTTCTTCTGAGTCCATCTTAGTATGGAAGCTCTGCTGAAACTTGTTCAGCATCGTGGCAAAGCACGCAAGCTTCCACTGACCAGTGGTGGCTGCACATGAGACGCATTGGCCAGGAATCAAACCCGGTTCTCCTGCATGGAAGGGAGAATTCTGCCACTAAACCACAACTGCCCCACCATAAAATTGTTGTTTTTAGGTGCTTTTGCATTCTGACTCATAGCAACCCTATGTACAACAGAACAAAACACTGCCCAGTCCTGCACCATCCTCATAATTGTTGCTATGTTTAAGCCCATTGTTGCAGCCATTGTGTTAGTCCATCTCGTTGAGGGTCTTCCTCTTTTTTACTGACCCTCTTCCTTTACCAAACGTGGTGTCCTTCTCCAGGGACTAGTCCCTCCTGTTAACATGTCCAAAGTATGTGAGACAAAGTCTCTCCATCCTCACTTCTAAGGAGCATTCTGACTGTACTTCTTCCAAGACAATTTTGTTCATTCTTTTGGCAGTCTGTAGTATATTCAATATTCTTTGCCAACACCATGATTTAAATGCATCAGTTCTTCTTCCTTATTCGTTGTCCAGCTTTTGCATGCATATGAGGTGATTGAAAATACCTTGGCTTGCGTCAGGCACACCTTAGTCCTCAAGGTGACCTCTTTGCTTTTTAACACTTTAAAAAGGTCTTTTGCAGCAGATTTGCCTAATGCAAGGTGTGGGTTTAATTTCTTGACGTTGCTTCCATGGATCCAAGTAAAATGAAATCCTTGACAACTTCAGTATTTTCTCCATTTATCATGATGTTGCTTATTGGTCCAGTTGTGGGAATTTTTGTTTTCTTTATGTTGAGGTGTTAGCCATACTGAAGACTGTAGTGTTTGATCTTCATCAGTAAGTGCTTCAAGCCCTCTTCACTTTCAGCAAGCAAGGCTGTGTCATCTGCATATCCAGGTGGTTAATGAGTCTTCCTCCAATCCTGATGCTGTATTCTTCTTCACATAGTCCAGCTTCTCAGATTATTTGCTATACCAGAAAGAATTGGTCAGTGTTCAGCTATTGCAGGAGGTAGCATATGATCAAGAACCGATGGTACTGAAGGAGGAAGTCCAAGCTACACTGGAGGCATTGTTGTAAAACAAGGGTCCAGTAATTGACAGAATACCAATTGAGATGTTTCAACAAATGGATGCAATACTGGAAGCCCTCATTTGTCTATGCCAAGAAATTTGGAAGACAGCTACCTGACCAACTAGAAGAGATCCATATTTCTGCCCATCTGAAAGAAAAGTGATCCAGTGGAATGTGGAAATTATCGAACAATATCATTAATATCACACAAGTAAAATTGTGCTAAAGATAATTCAAAAATCTTTGTAGCTGTACATCAACAAGGAACTACCAGAAATCCAAGCTGGATTCAGAAGAGGATGTGGAACAAGGGAAGTCATTGCTGATGTCAGATGGATCTTGGCTGAGAGTAGAGAATACCAGAAAGATGTTTACCTGTGTTTTACTGACTATGCAAAGGCCTTCAACTGTGTGGATCCTCACAAATTATGGATAACATTGAGAAAACTGGGAATTCCAGAACACTTAATTGTGCTCACGAGGAACCTGTACATAAACCAAGAGGCAGTTGTTCGAACAGAAGAATGGGATACTGCATGGTTTAACATCAAGAAAGGTGTGTGTCAGGGTTGTATCCTTTCAATACCATAAATTAACCACTTTAAAATGAACAATTGTGTGGCATTTAGTCTATTCACAATGTTGTGCAACCACTACCACTATCTGGTTCCAAAACATTTTCATCACTTGAAAATAAAACCCTGTGCCCATTAATAGTCACTCCTCACTTGCCTCCTGCCAGCCTCTGGCAACCACTAATCTGCTTTCTGTTTCTATGAATTTACCTAGTCTGGATATTTCATATAAATGGAATCATGTAATATGTGACCTTTTGTGTCTGTCTTGTTTCACTTAGCAACTTTTCAAACTTCATATTGTAGCATGTATCAGTAACTCATTTCTTTTTATGGCTGAATAATATTCCATATACCACATATATATATATAATATACCACATTTTGTTTATCTGTTTGTCTGTTGGTGGGCATTTTGATTGTTTCCACCTTTTGGCTGTTGTGAATAGTGCTGCTGTGAACATTCATGTACAAATATTTGTTTGAATACCTGTTTTCAATTCTTTGGAGTATATACCTAGGAGTGGAATTGTTGGATCATATGGTAATTTTATGTTTAACTTTTTGAAGAACCACTAAACGGTTTTGCACAGCGGCTGAATCATGGGTCATTAGCTTTGATAGAGAACTTTAGGGCAGATGTCATGAAGACAGGAAAGAACATATGATTCTGTCTCTACAGAAACCTACGCATCTTGGAACAAAACTAAAAATGTACATTAGGATGCCTTTTAGAGACCAATACTGAGCAATAAAAAAATATGGCTGTGTATGTATGGGAGCAGAGATGTTCTCATGTCTACCCCAGTTCATCTCCCACAGGGATTATTGAAATAACCTCATCACTGTTCTCCCTCACTCTGGCCTGTACCTATCCAGTCCCTCTCTGGCAGTGGTTTGCTCTCAGAACAATCCTTTTAAAATACAAATCTGATGTCATTATTCACGTATTTGAAATCCTTAAATGACTCCCCACGTACTTCAGAATACATTGCAGATTTCTTTCGTTGGCACATCAGGACCTTTATGCCGTGGCCCTTGCTTGGGTCTTTAGCCTCAACCTCTCCCTCTCCCCAGAAGACATCCTTAAACTTAGATCACATCACCTACTTGTAGATCCCCAACTGGCCCATGCTCTTTTATACCTTCTGGCCTTGGCTCATGTTTCCTCCTTTGTCTACAGGGCTAATTGTTACGCCTTCCTCAAAGCTCTACTCGAACACCATATCTTTCGAGAAACCTCTCATGAATCGCTAGTCTGAACTGCTAGCACTTTCCCCTGTATTTTTCTTTTAATTTTAATAAACATTTTTTTTTTTAACAGCAGTTTTAGGTTGACAGAAAAGTTTTGCAGAGAATCCCCGTGTCATGCAAACACACACACACAATCATATAGTTGCACACCATTTCACCTATTATTAACATCTTGCATTTATGTGGTACTTTTCTTACAATTGATGAACCAAAATTGATATACTATAATTAACTAAAGTCTATTGTTTACATTTGGGCTCACTCTTTGTGTTGCATAGTTCTATGGGTTTTAACAAATGCATAATGTCATGTATCCACCATTACAGTATCTTAAACAATAGTTCCTCTACCCTGAAAGTGCTGTGTTTCATCTATTCATCCCTCTTCCCCTCCCCCTGAGCAACCACTGACTTTTTTCTACTGTTCCTATAGTTTTGCCTTTTCCAGAATGTCATATAATTGGAATCATACAGTATGTAGCCTTTTCAGACTGGCTTCTTTCACTTAGCAGTATGCATTTAAGGTTCCTCTGTGTGCTTTTGTGTCTTGATAACTCATTTCTTTGTATTATTTATGTACCACAGTTTGTTTAGTCATTCACCTACTAAAGGACATATTGGTTGCTTCCAATTTTTGGCAATTATGAATACCACATTTTATGCAAATAACACGCACCTTCTACGTTTGTTTGCCAACAGAATACCTCCCCCTGCGAGGTATTTTTGTAAGCACACTATGCTAATCTTTTTACAGCAATATGTAAAAAACATTGGCATAGCGGCACTTATGAAAAGACCTCATGGGGGGAGGATGCAGTTGGCAAACGAAAGTAGGATAGGCGGTGCACCTTATGTGCGTAAAAATATGGTAGTACTGCTATAAACGCTCATGTGCAGGTTTTTGGGTAGACACAAGTTTTCAGCTCATTGGGTAAATAAATACCTAGGAGAGTGCTGGATTGTATGGTGAGCCCATGTTTACTTTTTAGATACTGCCAAACTGTTTTCTAAAATGGCTGCACCGTTTTGCATCTCCACCAGCAATGAATGAGAGTTCCTATTGCTCCACATCGTTGTCAGCATTTAATGTTGTCAGTATTCTGGAGTTTGGTTATTCTAATAGGTGTGTAGTGGTGTCTCTTTGTTGTTTTAATTTGCAATTCCCTAGTGACATATGGAAACCCTGGTGGCATAGTGATTAAGAGCTACGGCTGCTCATCTGGGGTCTTAAAAGCCTGTGAGCAGCCATCTAAGATACTTCACTGGTCTCACCCCTTCGAGAGCCAGGGAGAATGAAAAAAACAAGATAAAAGGGAAAGATTAGTCCAAAGGACTAATAGACCACAACTACCATGGCCTCCACCAGACTGAGTCCACTACAACTAGACGGTGTCCAGCCAGCACCACTGACTGCTCTAACCGGGATCACAACAGAGGGTCTTGGACAGAGCTGGAGAAAAATACAGAACAAAATTCTGACTCACAACAAAAGACCAGACTTAGACTGGCCTGACAGAGACTGGAGAAACCCTGAGAGTATGGCCCCTGGACGCCCTTTTAGCTCAGTAATGAAGTCACTCCTGAGATTCACCGTTCAGCCAAAGATTAGACAGCCTCATAAAACAAAACAAGATTAATGGGGCACAACAGTCCAGGGACAAGGACTAGAAGTCAGTAGGGGACAGGAAAGCTGGTAATAGGGAACCCAAGGTTGAGAAGGGACAGAGTTGATACGTCATGAGGTTGTTAACCATTGTCATAAAACAATATGTGTACTAACTGTTTAATGAGAAACTATTTGTTCTGTAAACCTTCATCTAAAGTACAATTAAAAAAAAAAAAACCGACAAACAAACAAATCGGAAAAAAGAACAACAACTATGGCTGCTAACCAAAAGGTCAGCAGCTCGAATCTACCAGGTGCTCCTTGGAAACCCTATGGGGCAATTCTACTCTGTCCTATAGGCTTGCTATGAGTCAGAATCAACTCAGTGGCTACGGGTTTGGGTTTTTTTTGGTTTAGTGACATATGATGTTGAGCATCTTTTCATAAGCTTCTTTGATATCTGTATGTCTTCTTTGGTGAGATATCCATTCATATCCTTGGCTCGCTTTTTAATTGAGAATTTTTTCCCAGAATTGCTGAGTTTTAAGAATTCTTTGTATATTTTGGATATAAATTCTTTACCAGATATGTGTTTTACAAATGTTTTCTCCCAGTCTGTGGTTTATCTTTTCATTCTCTGAACAGTGTCTTTCCCAGAGTAGAAGTTTTTAATTTTAATGAAGTCTAACTTATCAACTTTTTTCCTATATGAACTGTGCTTTTTGATGTATATTGAAGTCATTGACAAATCCAAGATTTTCTTCTATGTTGTCTTTCAGAAGTTTTATGGTTTTGTTTTACATTTTGGTCCATAATCCATTTTGAGTTAATATTTTCAAAGAAGTGAGGTCTGTGTCTAGATTCTTTTTTTTTTGCATGTGGATGTCCAGTTGTTCCAGAATTTTTTGTCAGATAGACTCTCCTTTCTCCAGTGAATTGCCTTGCTCTTTTGTCAAAGATTAGTTGACTCTATTTGTTTGGGCCTATTTCTAGACTCTCTATCTGTTACGTTCATCTATTTGTCTATTCTTTTCATTAAAACCATACTCTTTTGATCACTGGAGCTTTATAGTAAGTCTTGAAGTTGGGTAGTGTCAGTCCTCTGACTTTGTTCTTCTTCAGTATTCAGCTATTCTGGGTGTTTTGCCTTTCCATGTCAACTTGAGAATCAGTTTGCACATACCGATGATGTAACTTGCTGGGATTTTGATTGGGATTGCATTGAATTTATGGATCAATTTGGGAAGAACTGACATCTTAACAATATTGAGTCTTCTTGTCCATGAACATGGAATATCTCTCCATTTCTTTAGGTCTTCTTTGATTTATTTCATCAGCATTTTATGATTTTCCTCATATTGATCTTGTACATATTTTGTTAGATTTATACCCAAGAATACATTTTTTGCTGCTAATGTAAATGGTGTTTTGGTTTCAATTTCAAATTCATCTGTTCATGGGTGGTATATAAGTAAGCAATTGACTTTTGTTTGTTAACCTTGTATCCTGCAACCTTGCTATAATTGGTTATTAGTCCCAGGAGTTCTTTTGGTCCATTCTTTGGAATTTTCTACATAGACATCATTTTATCAGTGAATAAAAACATTTTTATATATCCCTTCTCAATCATTATACCTTTTATTTCATTTTCTTGCCTTATTGTATTAGCTAGAACTTACAGTATGTTACTGAATAGGAGTGGTGAGAGGAGACGTTCTTGGCTTTTCCCAATTTTGGGGGAAAGTGTCTATTTTCTCACCAGTATATATGACATTAGCTGTGGGTCTTTTTATTTTTCAGTAGCTAACTTTTTTTTTTTTTTTAATTATGCTTGTGTGAAAGTTTACAGCTCAAGTTAATTTCTCATACAAAAATTTATACACATATTGTTATGTGACACTAGTTGTATCCCTATAATGTGACACCACATGCCCCCTTTCCACCTCGGGTTTCCTGTGTCCATCCAACCAGCTCCTGTCTCTTTCTGCCTTCTCATCCTGCCTCCAGACAAGAGAAGCCCATCTGGTTTCATGTGTCTGCTTGAACTAAGAAGCACACTCTTCATGAGTATTATTTTATGTCTTATAGTCCAGTCTAATCTTTGTCTGAAGAGTGGGCTTCGGGAATGGTTTTAGTTCTGGGTTAACAGAGCATCCAGGACCCATGGCTACAAGGGTTCCTCCAGTCTCAGTCAGACCATTAAGTGTGGTTTTTTTACGTGAATTTGAGTTCTGCACCCCACTGTTCTCCTCCGTCAGGGACTCTCTGTTGTGTTCCCTGTTAGGGCAGTTATTGGTGGTAGCCAGGCACCATCAAGTTCTTCTGGTCTCAGGCTGATGGAGTCTGGTTTATGTGGCCCTTTTATCTCTTGGGCTAATATTTTCCTTGTGTGCTTGATGTTCTTCATTCTCCTTTGTTCCAAGTGGGTTGGGACCAACTGATGCATCTTAGATGGCTGGTCACAAGCTTTTAAGACCCCAGATGCCACTCACCATTTTCTTAATAAACTTCTTTATGCCAGTCGACCTAGATGTCCCCTGAAAGCATGGTCCCCATACCCCTACCCCTGCTACTCTGTCCCTCGAAGTGTTTGGTTGTGTTCAGGAAACTTATTAGCTTTTGGTTTAGTCCAGTTGGGCTGACTTCCCCTGTATTTTGTGTTGTCCTTCCCTTCACCTAAGATGATTCTTGTCTACTATATAGTTACTAAATTCCCCCCTCCCTCCCTCCCCACCCTCGTAACCGTCAAAGAATGTTTTCTTCTGTGTTTAAACCTTTTCTTGAGTTCTTATAATAGTGGTCTCATACAATATTTGTCCTTTTGTGACTGACTAATTTCACTCAGCATAATATCTTCCAGTTTCATCCATGTTGTGAGATGTTTCACAGATTCATCATTGTTCTTCATCAATACGTAGTATTCCATTGTGTGTATGTACCATAATTTGTTTATCCATTCGTCTGTTGATGGGCACCTAAGTTGTTTCCATCTTTTTGCTATTGTGAACGGTGCTGCAATGAACATGGGTGTGCATATATCTATTCGTGTGATGGCTCTTATTTCTCTAGGATATATTCCAAGGAATGGGATTGCTGGATTGTATGGTACTTCTATTTCTAGCTTTTTAAGGAAGCATCCAATCAATTTCCGAAGTGGTTGTACCATTTTACATTCCCACCAGCAGTGTATAAGTGTTCTAGTCTCTCCATAACTTCTCTAACATTTATTATTTTGTGTTTTTTTGATTAATGCTGGCCTTGTTGACGTGAGATGGTATCTCATTGTAGTTTTGATTTGCATTTCTCTAATGGCAATGATTGTGAGCATTTCCTCGTGAATGTCTTATTTGGTGAAGTGTCTGTTCATATCGTTTACCCATTTTTTAACTGGGTTATTTGTCTTTTTGTTGTTGAGGTTTTGCAGTATCTTGTAGATTTTAGAGATCAGACCCTGATTGGATATGTTGTAACCAAAACTTTTTTCCCAGTCCGTAGGTTGTCTTTTACTCTTTTGGTGAAGTCTTTTGATGAGCATAAGTGTTTGATTTTTAGGAGCTCCCAGTTAATCTAGTTTCTCTTCTGGTGTTTGTGTGTTGTTATTTATGGTTCGTATTCTGTTTATGCATGTATTAGGGCTCCTCATGTTGTCCCTAGCTGTGGGTTTTTTGAGGATGTTCTTTATCAAGTTAAAGTTTCCTTCTAGTCCTAGTTTGCTGCAAGTTTTTGTCATGAATGGATATTGGATTTTATCAAATGTTTTTTCTGAATCTATTAATATAGTCCTGTGATTTTTTTTCTTTAGCTTGTTGATGGATTATAATTGATTTTCAAATGTTGAACCTGCCTTGTATACCTGGAATAAATCCCACCTGGTTGTGGTGTATACTTCTTTTTGTACATTGTCAGATTCAATTTTCCACATTTTGTTGAAGATTTTTGCGTCTATGTTCATGAGAGATATTGATCTGTAGTTTTCCTTTTTTGTAATATCTTTGTCTGGTATTAGGATAATGCTGGCCTTATAGATTGAAAGTGTTTCTGCTGCTTCTATTTTCTGGTAGAGATTGTAAAGAATTAGTATCATTTCTTCCTTAAATGTTTGGTAGAAGTCACCAGTAAAACCATCTGGGCCTGATGCTTTCTGTTTGGTAGGTTATTCATTTTTGACTCAGTTTCTTTAATAGGTATACACCTATTCAGATGATCTGTTTTCTCTTTGTGTGAGTTTTGATAGATTGTATCTTTCAAGGAATTGGTGTATTTCATATGTTTTCAAATTTATGGGCATAGAGTTGATCATAATATTCTTTTATCATACTTTTAATGTCCACAGGATTGATAGTGGTGGCCCCTCTTTCATTTCTGACAATAGTCATTTCCATTACTTCTCTTTTTTTCTTGGTTAGCCCTGCTAGAGTTTTATCAGTGTTATTGGTGTTTTCAAAGAACCTCTCCCCTGTATTTTAATTACCTGTTTACTTTTCTATATCTTCTGTAGGCGCCACAAGGGTAGGGATCTTTACCCTGCTTAGCTTATCATGTGTCCCAAATACCTGGGACAAATTCCTGAGACAATGAAGGAGCTCTCAAAATAGATGCTGTTAGTTGTTTTAGGTGAGGATAGCATTTTTCATTTTATATTCCTACTAGCTGGCATGTAGTAGGCATCAAATAAATGTTAGTCAAACGAGAGAAAAGCTATAAAGGAAGAGGAACAGGCAAAAAATGGAGGAAAGGGGGAAGGGTGGATGAGAAGGAAAGAAGAAAACAGAAGAGGCAGAGAAAAAGACAAAAGGGTAAAAGAGAAAACGAGAGAAGAAAAGAGATGAGGGAATGAATGGATCTGAGGAGGGCAGGGAGTAGATATCAATGACATCTATCTTTAAAAATGTTGTCATTTACTCTACAAATCTCAGACTTACTACATTAAAACATGTACTTGCAAATTAAAAAGGCTGGAAGAGTGAATTTTCCAAATCTCTCAGTGTGTGCAGGGCACTTGGCAGGAATACCTCCTCTCATTATTCCCCATTCCAAATCCGTTTTTAGGACCTCCACCTTCTAAAAGAGACTGGGTCAGGGCGCAGAAAGGGCCATTCAAGATCAGAGTGAAAGTGGCCTCTTCCGCCCTGGCCAAGTGTCTGCCGTTTGCTTACATAGCACATGTTATATAATTTGGACCTTTGTAAGCAGCTGCCAGGTGATGCTGCTACCTTCTGGCTTGAAGCTAAACAGGAAAGGCTCACTTAGGAAATGCTGGCGTGGGGCTAGAAAACCTTTTTAAATTCCTGTCTCTACAGAGAAAATGACACCAGATTCGTTCCTGATCCCTCTTAAGGGGTTTTTAAAGCAACCGGTCCAAATGCAATAAATGCACCAATGATATTGCCATCCATTCCCACTTTCCTATATGCAGATGAGTCATTGGCCTCCTGAAGGCCTGAGCTCCTCCGTGGAGCATCAGATCACCCTCATCTACCTTTGGCAGCCTCAGCCAAAGAAAGACGCCTCAATCTGCCACTTCTGCTCTCTTTGATTTGCGTTTTCTTCCCCTTAAAGCTACCGCTGCCTGTTTGTGTAAACCAGGGACTAGTCAGCCAACAGTTGACAATCTCATAATAGTGATTAAAATCTGATCTCATAGGTCTCTCTGCTGGGGGCAGGTGCCTGCAGAAAGTGCTGGGCGGGCTCAGGGGAGAAAAGTGGGACTTGGCAGCATCTACTTCCAATTTAGGAAGCTGCTGCCAGAGCCAGAAGCCCTCCTGCCTTTTTGCAAATCAAAGAATCTTCTCCTTACAAAGAGAGCCTTGTGTTTCCAGAAGCACCTTGGGAAAGTGCGCAGACATTTTCAGGCCACTGGGGACCCATTTCTGTAGTTATTCAGTCTGTATGTGATCCAGATGTCTCATTAGCAGCTACTCGCAGAGTGTGGTCTGCAGGCCACTGTACAGTAGAATCACCCAGGAAGCTGGTTAGAAATGCACCTTCTGGAGCCCCACTCAGCATCAACCTGGGCAACAGGGAGCAGCATCTTTAATAAGCACCCCACATGGTTCTTTGCACACTGAAGTCCCAGAATCACAGTCTTGCAGGCTTGCAGAGCAGTGGATCTTGAAAGGGAAGCTCCGGATATCTTCTATTTACGCACCTGCAGAGCTGCTTCCCTTTTGTCTCACCTGGGTGACCCCGCAGTCCAGGATAGACCACCAACCACACAGCAACTGCTGCTAACTATAGAGGGCTCTTCTGGAGAGCTGACTGAATCCATTCTTTTCAGCTGGGTTGCTTTTCTGATGACTGCTCTTCTCTCCAAATTGGCCACATACAAAATGTTTTTCATCAGGTGTCTCTCCTTGGGGGATTGGACTGAAGTCAAATCTCAGGCTGTGAGCACATGTCACACCAGGATTTGTGTCACGGGGCACCAGGATTTACTCAAATTTTGTTTCCTGAAGGACTCAGAATCACCACATGCCTTCAGAATCATAATCTCACTTCTATAAGGATCTACAAGAGAAATCCTTGCAACTCTGGAAAAGTCCCCTCCTCCTAAGGATAGTTTCTGATAAAATTGTGAGGGAGAAACAGAAGGTCTCCGGGACTGTTTCCTTCCTTCTTTCTCCCTCTCCTCTCCCCATTTGGCAGGCTGGCCTCATTCCACCTCATTCTGCCAGATACCTAATTACCTTATGGTGCACTTGGCTGGTCAGGACACATCTTGAAGCTCTGCTGATCGCCCATCAGATCTTAACCTGTCATGTTGCTTGTCTTCTCAGAACTTTACCAGCTAAGTTAGTGATCTAATTGTAAAGTATTAAGAGATTCTAATAAAGTGCTACCCCAACCACTCTCGGATAACATTTGTATCTCAGTAACAACCTTCATTGGAGTGAGTGATGTAGGAATTTGACACCCCCCTTAGGGTGACCAGCTGTCCCAGTTTGCCTGGGCGTGTTCTGCACTCTGGGAAATACCTCAGTTCCAGGCAAGCTGGGATGGTTGGTCACTGAAGCCTCCGTGGAGAGCTATTTTATTATAACAACGATAGTTGTGATCGTGAGGATGGTGCAGGACCAGGCAACGTTTTGTTCTGTTATACATATGGTCGCTATGAGTCGGAGCTGACTCAGCGGCACCTAATAGCAACAACATATGGTTCTTTGTACCAAGTGCTGCAATAACTTCTTTACATATATTAACTCATTTATTCATCTCGACAACCCTATGGGCTATGTACTATCATTATCCCCGTTTTGCAGATGGGGAAACTGAGGTATGATCACACTTGCCCAAGTTCACACAGGAGAGGAGGCTTTTTTGGAATTCCTTAAGTTCGCAGGTGTTAGGTAACCTCGGAAGAAATAGTCCTGGGATAAAATTGTCTTCCAAACCTGAGTATTTTCCACAATCCCATGTGGCTTTCTTTTGATGAACTTTCGATTTAGTGGTAAAGTTGAGAAATTATTTTAACAAACAAATACACTGGGGGACCTGAAGAAAATTATTTGGTGCTTGCAATCTGGGTTTCTCTGTTAGTAGAACTTCTGATAAATATTGAACTTGGTCCAAATTGGTGATTGAAACACTGGAAGAAGATTCTAAACAATGCCCAGGTTATTGACCGTGGAGCAGAAGTGAAATCTAAAGCAGGCCCATGATCTGGAAGGCAGAACTTCCTACTTCAGGGCTTGCTTCTGCCACTTGTTTGCTGTCATCTTCCTGCTAGGAATCGCTAATACTTGCTCTTTCCTAAGATTTATTTTAGGCCTTGATCTATTTCTCTCTTCTTATTTTGTCCTTGAAGAGCTCTTTTATCTCACAGCTTCAGTCATTGTTTTTATTCTAGTAAATCTCAACTCTTTCTCATCCCAGTCTGTAGTACCATAGCTCCAGTTGCCTACCAGATATTTCCACTTGAGTACCTTGTTATCAAGTAGCCCTGATGGTGCAGTGCTTAAGCACTCGGCTGCTCACCGAAAGGTTGGCAGTTCGAACCCACCATCTACTCCATGGGAGAACGTTGTGGCAATCTGCTTCCGTAAAGATTTACAGCCTTGGAAACCCTATGGGGCAGTTCTACTCTGTCCTGTAGTGCCACTATGAGTCACAATCAACTCGACGGCAATGGGTGGGTGACTTTGTTATCACTTCAGATCCAATGCCCTAAATACACTACTTAGCTAATGACTAAATCCTGACAGCTTTTCTTGTATGATATCATTTCCATCTTATTTCCATTAATATTGACCCAATCCAGAACCCCCATTACCTCCCACCTGGACTGCTGCACAGCCCCATTTCTGACTTCCTGGGTTCCAGTCCTTCTCCTTTCTTTCCATTTCATATGCTTCTGCTAGACTGTCTTCAAACACAACTTTTATCATATTTCCCTCCTGCTTAATACCCTATACAACTTCCTTTTATTCTTTGGATCAGACCTGAGGAACTGTGACTAATTTTTTACTTCTACCACATTCTTCCATTATTTTTTCACCTATTCGAATCATAGAAGCTCAGCACTGAGAAGGTCTTTAGAAGGTCTGATCTTGTATCTGATAGTCAATATCCCACACAAACCATTATTCAGGAACAATTTTAACACCTCCAGTGACAGGCAGCTTATGGAAGTTCATTCTGATTTCACACGCTTTAATTGTTGGAAAGGTCTTTCTCGAATGCGGGTAAAATCTGAGTCTCTGTAATAATCACTCGTTGGCCTTAGTTCTGCCCTTTTTCTTCTAATAGTCTTTAAATAGCTGCACATGGTTACCATGTGCTGTCTTCCCCAAATAATACATAATCAGTTCCTTCAAATGATCCTCAGAAACCCCTTATCCTCCTGGTCATTCTCTTCCGGAGGCTCTCCTGGTTGTCACTGCTCCTCCTAACAATAGTCACCTAGAACTGAACCCTATGTTAGTTTTTTTTTTTTTGGAGGGGGAGCTGACATAGTTAATATTAACTTTACATTTAACTAGAACCACTAGTCCTTTTCGTTAATATGTGTACTGCTAGAAAGTCATGCCTATACTTGGGTAGTTATGTTTTTCCCCAGAAGTAAGTGCATTTATATATATTAAACTTTATTTTGTCCAGTCTGGCCATCATTTCAGCCAGATGAGCTCTTTTTGGATTTTCCATCTGTCATTCAATGTGTGAGCATTCTCTCCCAGTGTCATTGTCAACCTCAAATTTGATCATCAATGCCATTTATGTCTTCAGCCAAATGATAATGACAGTTTGGGCAGGGCACGTTTAGGAACCAGCAGCACAGTACTAGATACCATCCTCCTGACTGGTGTTTGATATATCAGTAGAACCATGTGATTGTTCAGGCACTTAAGAATCCATCTATCATATAGTCTGTATTTCTCCATCTTGTGAATCACTCTGTTAGAGGTCTTGGTGAATTCCAGATAACATTTCTTGTCACTGTGTTAGAAAAGAAGAGCACTGAAATGAGGGTAGATTTCTTGCCGTCCAGCCTCCATGCCATGTTCAGTCACATTGAGTCTTTTTAAATTCTTTTTGCCTAAAAACTCTCATTCATTACCTTTTACACATATTCATAATACTCTCTTCCACAGCCAAAACAGTTGGATGCCAGCACTCATCGTCTTTCCATTCATCCTCGGCATTAATTTTTGGTAAACAACACAATTTAACACACAACTTTAAGGTGCTTTGGATTGTTTGTAGGTTTCTTGATAATTTTGTGTATGCCCAGAAGAAACAGACACCCAGCAAATATCTGTTGAATGGATAGTTAGCCTTGTCTTCTTGGTCAGACCATACTGTAAGTTTCTTGAGTGGAAGTGCTAGTCTTACAAATTTAACTCCCACACAGTGCATAGCACAGAACTAGGCATACAGGAGATGTTCGAACAGGCATTTGGTAACAATGACCTGATATAATAATCTATCGTTTTCCTCCATAAGCATGCTGTGACTAATGGCTAATTACCCAGATCCTTTGAAATGGATTTATTAACAGCCAGTGTTTTATTTTTGGAAACTCTAAGTTGTAGACTGAAGGAAGCCTTATTCTGAAAGTATTAGACTTTCCCATGTTATTATTTAAAAGACAAAGCATTCTTCTGGATGAGCAAGTAGCACTTAGAAAGTAAATTTCCACTCAGTACCTCCAAGGCAATGTATAAAATGAACCAAGCCAGACCAGGAGTGATTTGGACAAGAGATACTCTGCTTCAGCTACCTTCCTAGCCCATTTTGACTACCCAAAAGAAGAGCACGACAGCTACGGTGACAATAATGAAAAAGCACACGCACACATCTCTCATCCAAAATCCTTTATAACCATGCCACCATTACAAACATGAACATTCAGCAAAGGTATTTTATCCCCATTTTAGACAGCTAATAGCCCATAACCCTCACTTGTATTCTTTAATGCTTTATAGTTGACTAAAGATTTTCACCATGACGATTCAGTGAATCAGGTGGTAATAGTCCTTATCCCCACTTTACAGATGAAGAAAATGAAGCTTGGATATGGTAAGTATCTTGCCCAAAGCTCATTAGTTAGTTAATGCTGAACCTGAGGCTTAAATTCAAGCCTGTAGTTCCCAGGTCCTTTGCTCTACTCTTTGGATGCCCCAAAGAAACTTCCCCGCTCAGATTTGCCCCAAGTGATTAAGAATCAGTGGTCAGAAATCTGGCCTCCTACTCTAGAATCCTGTTTGAGGGAAGCAGTTTTAGCAGGAAATTTCTATTCCCTCAACACTTAAACTTCTCCTGCTTTTTCCTTTTTGTTCATGCCATTTATCTCTTCTGATACCACTTACACATTTTCTGTCTAAATCCTACTCAAATCCTGTGGCTCCTCTTTGGGGAGATTCTAGAAAGCCCCTTATGTCATACTGTGTGGTTTGAGGTCACCACCTGTGCTTCATATCTTCCATGTATAGAGTAAGGACTCAGAACACAATTTGTTTCTAAATGTCACATTAACCAGAAAGAGCCATTCCTTTTTTTTTTTGTTGTTGTACTTTAGGTGAAGGTTTACAGAACGAATAGTTTCTCATTAAACAGTCAGTACACATATCATTTTAAGACATTGGTTAACCACCCCACAACATGTCAACCCCCTCCCTTCTCTCCTTTTTTTTTTTTTTTTTGGTGAAAATATACATAGC